>NW_019233203.1:440031-652951 GCF_002742605.1 Olea europaea var. sylvestris | reverse complement strand
AAAAAATTCACAAAGAAAATAGTGAAGGTGGCACTCTCAAAGAGAATCGAAGAAAGAGTCGGTTACTTCACAACACTCATAAAGGAGGCTCACAAAGAGGAAGAATATAACCCTAACATGGCTGCCTCACATAATCTCACAAACCACACAGGCTCACAAAGATAAAGAAGAGAAACGGCTGCCCAACTTTCTTCTCACTACCACACTCTCACACCACTCACAGAGCAAATAGAGTATGCCACAAAACTTAACCCACTGTGCATGTAAACATATTACACAAAGTAATAAATCACTCTAATTCATGCAATTACACACATCAAACATATTGAAAGTGTAAAATCAACATTGCAACAGAATTAAGTGACCACATACATGCAGAAAGGATTACACACAGATGCAATGCGGTAATCATGTTTATTCTCTCAATAAACATCACTAGGATCACTACTCGACCCTAAAGTCACATTCGCCTTGTCTCTATCCTCATCTTTCCTTTTATTATCATCCTAGGACAATCTCTTTCAACTATGTCCAAATTTTACCACAGTTAAAATATATGTTATTTTTCGCACTTACCTTAGACCTACGTTTGCCACCAATATCAAATAATGACCAGAAGTATGAACATAATTCACATAGAATAGTCCAGTAAACTTTCCTAAGGCCACATGTAATTCTAATAATGTAGAAAAATTGACAGCAAATTCACAAAGAATTTAAGGCAAATAATTAACAAATAATCCTAAGTCTAGCAACAGGCAATGGTTACCCCTTCATGGTAACCCCAAACCTAATGTCACCCCACACGATGACCTCTAATGCAAAAAATAAATTACTCTACATATTTATTTCAACTGCAATAATAAAAAACAAAGAACACGATACTGAGCGGACCACGTCTGAAGGTCCGTGAATATCGAGAGACGCGAATTCATCACTTTAGGACTATCACTATTCGTCCTAAAGTCTCTGAAAACTGCAGCAACCCAAAAATTACGATCGAGTCCCGAACGCCCGAAGAACAACACTGTCCAGATTCTTCTGCGTACCTTGAAATAGAAAACTTTCAACACGAAAAATGTCAGAAATAATATAAGGAACAAACTTCCTGAAGGAACAGTCGCCAAAAAATGGTCTACGTGCCCGCACGCGCCTGTAGAAGCCTCTGCGCGTGATGTTCATGCGCCTCCGACACGCACCGTCGCCATCCACACGCGCCTGACCATCGTAACCGCCTCCACCTGTACGTTATGCCAGAGGTCTCCATTTCCCCAAACTCCTTCTGGATTGGTCAGAAAACACCAAAACAAGGACTGATTTTTAACAATTTTTTGGATAGTTTTTCGATCTAATTTCTGCTACGTTTCCTTCGATTTTCTGGACGATTTTTGGTAGATTTCACGAGCCAAAACCTTCACCTTGAAGCTCTGATACCAATTGTTGCGGAAGCTCTCTCAAAAGATCTTCAAACGGTGGTTTTCCAGGCTCAGTCTAACGTACCTTTCTCTACCAACAACCAATCCAAACGGCTCCAAACAACAACCAATTGATTCACCTTGGTTGCTACTCATTCTTACCCACGTAGGACAAGAAATGATGATGATTTATCGCCACAAAGGCTCAGAGAAGACACCACAAAGGTATACTATGAAAGAACCACCAATTGCACACATTATACCAGCGTTCTGGACACTTGTGGACACCTTTTTCTCACACAAAAAGGGGGCAGCCGGGATTCACTAGTTTCTTCTCTCAAAATCACACAATCATCATATCAAAGTGGTTAGGGTTATAACCAAATATATACTCTAGGGTTAGGCTTTATGTTGGGCCATTAAAGGGGTAAACGGGCCAAGATTCAAGCCATCCATAAGGAATACAATTGGGCCGGGTGTAGTTCATGGACTTGGTTGTTGGACTTATTTCATTCATCGACCTATGCCTATGAAATAATATTAACCCACGTTAACATTATAACCCGAGATTTATTGGGTATCAAAAACCCAACAGTAAGAGTCTCAACTGAACTAAGGGCTGCTCAACCAAGAACGGCCAAATTTTCAGTGGTGGTGGTGGTTGCTTCTTCCTTTGCGATCGGCCTCATCATCACTATATTTCTTCTCATCTTCAGGAATCAATATCCTTCGTTATTTGCAGATAGCACCACAGTCAATAAAACTTGTATTCAACTCACACCATTGCTTGCATTTTGTATTGTTGACAATGCTATTCAACCGGCTTTATCAGGTATATCGTAATTCATAGATGTTCCTTCTACAATTTCCCATGATTTTGCGTTTGTCACATGAAAAATATATCCAAAGTATTTTTATGTTATTTATCGTGTCTATGTATTTAAAAAGGAAAAATGACCCTAGCTACAAAATATTGAAAGAATCTATCTTTACATATTTTTATTTTTGGTTCTCACGGATAATTGCAAATGCAAAAAGATGAAACATTTCATTCAAACGACATGACGTTTCATAAAAAATTGTTAGCAATGGTGCTTAGTTTATGTTAGACATCAATGACATGTTATACCAATTAATTGATGAATCATTTAATTTTTGGGACCTATCCTAAACTAATTCACCAATTAATTGACATATATGTTACTAAATCTTAGGATAAGCCAACAATGGTGCTTAGGAGATCATTCTCGGTACACAACCTATCAACTCAGGGATATATATGTACATTACTTTCCTTGCACATAACCATTTTGTCATGTCCTTTATTTATACATGTTAAAATTGTTGTTTATTGTAGTATCTAACATAATTTAACATTACATACTAAATATGAACTTACTTACAATTTATTGATTAACTAATTAAACATATTGCTGCAGGAGTAGCCATTGGAGCTGGATGGCAAGCTATAGTTGCTTGTGTGAATATTGCACGCTATTACTTATTTGGCCTTCCTTTGGGACTCATATTAGGGTATAAAGTCAATTGGGGTGTTCAAGTAAGTATGTGTATTACATAAAATCCTACAATCCAAAATCATTTACAACTTAGTGCTTGTTTGGTAAGGATTTTGATAATTGATTTTTTGATCGTTAGAGATAAAGTGGATTCTATCTGTGATAGAAGAATTCAAAAATGACAGTTGTAATAGTGAAATAACGATAAAAAATTGATTTTAATTAGTTTAAAATCTAAACCAAACAAGTAACCTTAAATTTTATACCAGCAATTTTCAGGGTATTTGGTCTGGAATGACACTAGGAACAATCGTGCAAAGTGCAAACTATAATCCTCTTTTATCTCGTTTATAGAACTAACTGGGAAAAAGAGGTTTGCATAATTAAATATTTCTTTTTACTACTATGTAATGCCTAAGATTTATTTATTAAATTAAGAGTCGACTACAATGAATCTTGTTTGGTTTTGGGTTATAATGCAGGCTTCTGTTGCAACACAAAGGATCAAAAAATGGGGAGGAGAATTTCATTTTTTTTTTTTTTTTTTTTTTGCTATTTGAAATAAAAGCTTGTTCTTACGATTTTTATTTACTTTTAGTTTATCGCCTCCTCTTTAGTATAACAAAAAACTATAATTGCCTTAGACTTTCATCTTTATGAAAGAATTATTTGAGTCAACATTGCAACGAAAATCAGCAATATATTTAAGTGTTGGTTTATAATATTCCACAAACTATGTAACCTTTTCTTCTCTTTTGTTTTGTTTTTTTTTTGTTTTGTTTTGTTTTTTTTTTTTTTTTTTTTTTTTTTTTTTTTTTTTTTTTTTTTTTTTTTTTTTTTTTTTTTTGTTTTTTTGTTTTTTTTTTTTTTTCATCATAGTTTGTAGATCATTTTTGATCCACTGGTTATCCTAGTTTAAAAAATTGTCCAAATTATTAGTAATAAATATAGAAATTGAAATTAACCTTAAAAAATACAATCCCCAATGTACGGTTGAAATTGCAAAGCATTTTAAAATTCTCTCTTATGTGCCAACTCCAATAATTGCATGTAAAAAATATTTAACTTTTTGCTTGTCAATCCATTCTTATCCCAAGAATGGATTGTTTTAATGAAACCTTTATAGATTAGGTGAACTTCCCCTTACTAATTAAACAAATGTACAAGTATGAATTATAATTATTACTCACTCATTAATAAACTATTAAGGTTTATTGCAACTTTCGAGTTGGGTTTATAACGTTCCATAAACTAATTAAATCGGCATTTAATTTTGTATTAGTAGCTAGTGGAGTTGCTAAATTGATTGTAGAAGAGCAACAATTGGCTACATTATAATATTTTATCCTGAGGCCGATTTGATATTCAAAAATTACTCAACACGATTAGATTACTAGAGAATGTTACGACAAACAATAAACGTTTCGATAGGAAACATATCTAAGTGTTAATTAGGCTGGCAAATATAGTAAGAACACTAGTTAACGAACTCCGCATACTATTCCTAAGGGGGTTATGAAGGAACCCAAAAATATTTTGATAGAGACGAATTTAATCGTTGATTAAGCAAGCAAATGTAATAAGAAGAATAGTTATAAACTCTTTAGACCAATCTTCTAGAGGCTGTGAATAAAGAGCCCCATAAATGTTTGGATATAGAGGAACTTAAGTGTTGATTGAACAAGCGAATGTAATAAATTGAGTAGTTATAAACTCTTTAGACTGTTGTTAATGGGGTTAGAGCTTCCCAATGGTAGGGGAAAAACTTGGAAGGTACAAGACCTAGTTTGTATTATTCATTTTTAAAACAAACTTATTTATTTATAAGTAAACCCAAACATGCTCTAGGCTATGCAGCTAGTGTTATCTACTAAGCATAGGATTCTAATCTTGAAATCCATCACCCCTTATGTATTTTGTCTTTTGCCTTTTTCTTATCACAAAAGCATTGTAGAGAACCTTCCCACTAAAATAAGGCGTCGTATATGGAGAAAAGTCATATGTTTGTGAAAGAGAAAAAAAGGAATATTTGCCAGAGAATATAAAGCCAAGTACTCAAGGTAATAATGTGACTTTGCAGTTAAATTTTTAGTTAAATCAGCTTTAGATCAAGCACAGTTGATCCAAAATATATCAATCACATGAATATATTTCTTTTTATATTGTATCTTCGATAGATTTGAAATATATTTGGGTCCATTTGACAAAATTTTTGAAAAGTAAAAATTTTTAGACGTTTCTTCTGAACATATTTGGATAATTATCTTAAGGAAACCGACCAAAGACGACTTCTTTAAGAATCTCTTCTGCATGAAAGCAGAAGCCTGCCAAATGAGCTTTTAATTTTATGCAATATTGAAGGACGCTTAAACATCATGGATGGAATGGTTGGATTCCACTTGTTTTCTTGCTTATACCGTCCAGTACCATATAATATTCTCTACCAAATGCGCTATAAATTGAACTCTCAGCTTATTTATTCATTTAAAAAGAGAAAGATAGAAATATGTAGTTGCTTAAAAGATCAAAACGAGACTAAAAACCTCTTGGGGTTGAACAATATTAATCGTAGTGATCAAGAACCTTAATTTATGCTAAGTTAGAGTCTGAAAAACTGTTTCCAAGTCTGGTGGATTGAAGAACTCCCTTACACCAGCATAATGGCACCTCGAAGACGGTTTTCGCTTCTTCGGAGCTGGTGGACATGCCAACATCCTAGGAATCCTCGAATCTGCAGTGGTTGGTGTTTTTGGATGCTCATCTTCATCATCTTTCCCCATTGGCTTCGTCGAAATTGGCTTCAACAGACTTCGCAGCATGATCCCGGCAATACTATCCATTTGATGAAGGTTTTCGGATACCCACATTGTCAAGAATCAAGAAAATTATAGTTCTATAAATAGCAAGTGAAGGAGAAGAAAAAAAAAGAAGAAGGAATTTTTGTAGGGAAGAGGGAATTGATTCTCAAGAAACTTGCAAGGAAAATCTTGAAGAGAAAGTTGAAAGGAAACTTTAGTTAAGGGGGAGAATTTAGAAAGGGTGTGAAAAAGGGTTAAAATTTTGGAAGAGTAAGGTTGAATATTGTTTTGTGTTTATAGTGGTCAGAATAAAAGATGTAAAGAACCCGAGGAAATCTGGCATAAGTTATAGGGTAAGTATCAACCATTTCAAAATTAAAAATAAAGGTTTCGATTTTTTAAAATCGGATGTTTATTAATATTTATTCATGATTTAATTAATTAACTATCTTAAGGTCACAAATCTATACAGTTTGGTCACAAATTAATAATTTAATTAGTCACATATTATTTTTCGATCACAAATCAAAATTTTTATGTCACAAATTATTTTACCTTCATATTTCAAAAATTTAATAGATCACAATTTGTTTATCGGTCACAAATCAAAACTTTATAAGTCACAATTTATTTATCAATTACAAATCACAAATATTATAAGTCACAACTCATTAGATAGTCACAAATTATCAAATTATCGGTCACAATTAATAAATTTTTAGGTCATACATTATTTCTTGATCACAATTTATCTTTTTCATTGGTTATATATTATTTATTGGTCATAAATTAACCAATATAATGGTAGAGGTCCAACCAAATAAATTGTGACCACCACCAACACTTGCGTCCACCATCTCACCACTACCTCCAAAAGCACCACCACCGCCGTCGCCAAAACCACCACCACCTCCCTACGGCAACACCACCACCTCAAATAAATCAACACATCGTAGAATAACACCACCACATCGTCGTGCCAAATCCACCACCATCGCGACAGATCCATCGCCACCAACATCTCACCATCATCGTCGCAACCACTGCCACGACCACCATCGTCAACCGCCCCGCCACTGCCAAAATATGAAAGCTGCCACCACCACTTCAACAACCAAAACCAATGCTTCACCACCATCAACCACCTGTACCACCATTGTACCATTGCCACGTTTACCTCCATCACACCATTGTAAATGCAGTAGAACATTTGAAAAAAATATATATATGAACAACTGCACACCACGTAGTGTACACCACCACTACCACCACGACCGCACCATACACCACCACCACAGCAACCATAGTCACGACCACCCTGACCACTATCAACTCACCACAGCTACAAAACCACCATTACAGCACCCACAACACCATCAACCCAATACAACACAACCGCAAACACCACCTTCAACACCACCACCACAACCAAAACCATCACTAGATTTTCCACTACAATGGAGAAGACATGTCTACATAGCGGCTCCGGCTAAACAGATCAGATCGAAGGAGAATGGAATCATCCCTAAAACCCCAAACTCTCTTCCCAACTTTTCGCTGCTGTCGATGATCGAAAATCTCCAAACGCCTCCCCAAATTTTTCTATGATGGCGACAGGTGCACTACCAAGCAACGCAGCTGTGAGTTTGTAGCAGCCTCAGCGTGCCGTTTGAGGCAACTGCAAATGATAGATCGCTGCTGTGGTGTTATCATGACGGATTCAAGGTGCCACTCGATGACGTCTTCCGATGGCGCCTTCTCATCTTCCAGCGAAATTGGTGAGAAAATCGATAGAGAATGAAATGAGAGAGAGAGAGAGAGAGAATAAGGAAAATGATTAGGGTTTGAAAATGAAATGTTGAATAAGTAGATTAAATTTAATTCTATAACATTTTATTAGTTCTCGTTTGACTCTCATTTTTTGGAAATGAAAATCGGTGGAATTGTGTTTTCTAGAAAAATGAATAATTGAGAAAAAAAAAAGTTTCGATTTACATGTAATAGTATTTTATGAAAGATTGTGTGATTGAAAATATGATAGAGAAAAATATAATGTAATTCAATGAGATTCAAACGTGGGCTTAATATTTAAAAGATCATTTGATTTTTGAACAAAAATTCTTTAAATCTGATTTTTGAATTGGACATTTTAAAACTATGCGTAGGGGTAATTTTGACCAAGTTGTATGTATTAGTTGGTGTGGATGGCCTATTAATTTGATATATATGTTCCAATTGGACCCGGACCATCAACCTCCTTGTTTTGAACTGATAGTTGTGAAGTCTAATTATTATTGTTATTCAAAGTGGATACACGAATCAATCTTTGGGTAGTTTAAGAATTTGACGCTTATAATTTCTATTTTACCGTATGTTTTTCTAATAAATATGGAGTCGCCATTAAAATTTATATAAGAGAGAGGTTAGTGAAAATAGAGAAAATATGGTTTTTGATTTTTCTCCTATAAAACTTTTTTTTCCATAATGAATTACTATAGCGGTGAACGAGGATTTAGTCTCGCATTTAAGTGAACCACTATAAATTTTACAAGTTATTTTGTCTTTATTTTCTTAATGCAATTTTATTGCTCTTTCTAATTTTCAACCTAAGACTCTCGAGAGTTATTTTAACATGTAGGATAATTAAGAGTCATTCGCTCTTCTTCATATTTTTGAAGCATATCAACTCGTTAAGAGACACTTTCATTAAAATCATATCACTTGACAAATTGATTCGACATGATTTGCAATAAATTAACGACCATCCTAAGTGTGTGTTTTACACCTTCGAGTATAACATACGAATCATTTTTATTATCTTTCTTTGTCTTCTAGTTCTTAAATCATTCCAAAACATAAAGATATAAAAATGAAAGTAAAAAGTATCATTAAGTGTGCTCGACGTCTACTTCATCGACTCGGGCAAGCCAAATTAGTTAGCAAATAGGATGCATCAGTGACTAAGTTAAACCAAAATCCATCAAGCCAATAGAGAAGTTTAAATATGTAATTTGGAGTTCAAGTAGACATAACTCACAAATTATACCGTAAAAAGATTTGAAGCCAAAATCAGCTTTAGTTATACCATAGAATTTATAAAATTCATTAATATCATCTAAAAAAACCCATAGTCATATTGTTGACAGTTAAAACTCATAGCCACATACAAAACAATGAAAAAAAAATTAGTAGAAATTACACCATCCATATGTTTTAAGATACAACTTTAAAAATCAGATCCAAAGTTTGTTTATTCAAAAATCAGATTTTAATTAAAAAATTTAATATCAATAATCAGATAAATTATTTACATACCCACCCCAACTACCTTTACCTCACCCAATTTCACACCCAATCCCTAGATTATTGCCCCACCCCCCACCCCCCAATTTATCCAAGTCACGATCTCTTCTCCAAAAACAATCTATTCTCCACCGCCGCATAGCCTCGCTCTCCGGCGACTTATTTCCATCATCGCACGCAACGATGTACGATACCGCTGCGCGTTGTGAAGCCTCGCTGCGTGCTGCGTCAGATTTGTGGGTGGTTGTCTGATCTTTTGGATGGGTGGTGATGGCGGTGGTTGGAAGGTGGTGGTGGTGATGGTAGTGATTGTGAATGTGGTGGTGGTGATGTCTGGCAGCAATCGCTGGTGGTTTTCTAATCTATAGAGTGGTGGTGCTATTGGTGGTTTTCTGTGGGGAGTTTGTTGATAGTTGTTTGTGGGTGGTAATGTCGATGGTGGGGACAGTAGTGGTGGTGGTTATGTTGATAGTGCAGGTCGTCGTGTGCTATAAGGTGGCGTGGCTTTTGGTTGTTGCTGATGGTGCGACGATATGAATGGGATAGCAATGATGTCGATGGTAGTTGTCGGGTAGCGTGAAGTAAGGTGAAGAAAGTGTGTGACCAATAACCTTGGCGATGATGTCGGTGGGCATGGTTACAAGTGATGGTGGTGATAACAAATTATTTGGATGACTGTAACAATTAATTTGGTTAATTTGTGACAAAAAACAATGTTTGACCAATCAAAAATATAAACTATTAATTTGTGATTAATAATTTGATAATCTGAAACTGTATAATAAATCGTGGGTGTTTGTTAGTTATTTTTATGTAAAAATATATTTTAAAATAATAACTTGATGAGAAGTGTACGATTGAAAAATAAAAAAAAAATTGATTTACGTATAATATTATTTTAATAAAGAATGTGTAGTTAAAAAAGAAAAAAAAATATATTTTGAAAAAAATTGATATCAAACGGGGAAAATTTTTGTAATTTGTGATCGATAAATAAATTGTGATTTATAAATTTTTTTATTTGTGACAGATGAACAAACAGTAACTATTTGTGATTTTTGATTCATGTCAATCGATCTCAAGAAAACTTTTAGTCCATTTTACATCACTTGGATTTCATAATTTGTAAGTATTCTCGTTAAACTAGGTAAAGGGACAAGAATTTCTATTTCATTTCGACCTTCTGGACAAATTTCTGAACGTCTAGGCATTTTCGCCGAAGTTCACGAAGTTTGTAGTCTCTTTAGACACTTTAATCTTTCTCAATAACAACTTTCTCGACATCATCTAGGCATTCTCGGAAGAGTCTACTAAGTTACACTTAAAAGTATTCTAATTCAACAATATTGTTTCTATGTCGTGTCAAAATCTAAGAGAGAATTCAACAAGTGATTTAACATTAAACACACCTAAATGAACTTACAGAAAATGCATTTGTTTATAAACTCAGGTAAAGGAGAAAAAAATGAGTAAACGTTCTTATTTACATCCATAATAGAAGAGGTCAAAGGAAGAAAAAAGGGTGCAATCGCGAACAAGTTTACTCGTCCAAGAATTGGCTGTGTCTATCTTGAATTTCAATATCACAGTATTCTATTGCTTTCTAATCTCTCCTATTTGTAGTAATGGAAAGTAACATATACGAGCTAATGGTCCACTTGATGATTTGGTAGAGTCGGATTCTTTCTGAATGCGTGCTTCCTACATCGCTCAAAAATGCTGTCATATATCAGATCGAATTGAGTTCCTGCCCTTTCCCGGTTTATAATGAAAAGAATGTGATCGCCTTCCACAATCTTGTAATACCTAAATTAAAAAGATCATTAAGAAATACAGTAGTTCGACTTGAGCAAAACTCTGCTGATTATCTCTCTTTTCCATCACATTTTAGCTTCGTATAGAAAACATATGCAAATAAGACAGAATCTAGTTTGCGCACGATAAAAGTAAATAATTTTCCCATTGTACTTGAGTGGTAAGAGGTAACGAACCAGATGCCTGGTAGCAAAGGTTGGCAGTCTGAATCTTGTACAATAAAATGACTAGGATGTTCGACTGGGAAACGAGGATGTGTCATGGATATGGTGTTGAGTGCACCATCATTGTCCCACCAATCTTCATCCCTATCATTCATCAACGAATCATTTGCAATTTGATATACGGGAAGTGAAAGTTTGATTTCAAGTATCTTAGAATAAAGTGTATATAATTGAGGCGAATTTGATAAGAAAAATAAGTGGTACTAACCTATAACCTTTATAAGGGGGCATGATATCAGGAGGGTGTCGCCATTGGCTCATTTGCAGAACTCTAATAAAAAGCAATGGGTGTATTCCAAGAATGCCAGAAGGAACTGTTATACCCATGATTTTCCTCGTGCGCTTGGTGGCATAGCTGAAGTAGTACGTGTCAGGAAATGTACGTATATTGCTGTTCAATCTGAGCGACCCCTGGATTGTAAGATCGGGAAGTATCCAGTCGCCTGATGCAAATGGACCGCTATTTCCCAATAGACAATCAATAAGACCGCAAATGCCCATCTTCTTCCATGACATGTTGAAGTGATCAAATCCAAAATTGTAGAAGTTCTTTAGACATGGAATGTCAAACCAATCGTATATTATTACCCCTATACGGCATAGCTGCAGTAGACAGATGGGCTTTAAGGACCTCCCATCTTCTGGCCTGCACATATTTTTCATTACAATGAAAATCGAGGATGACATTACTTCAAGCAGATGGAGTATTTCGATAAAATACTAGACAATAAAATGGACAAGATTTGAACCTTTTTATATCTTAATATTGTCCCCGACTCTCTAGTCCAACTTATCACCATAATAATCAATCAGAGGGAAAAATGAAAATGGATTACGTTGAGTAATTGCAATTAAGCAATAACAAACACATTCAACTTCTAGTATAAATTGTCCATGGTCACACCATTAACAGCAAGATTTTCACTTATTTTCTAAAATAAACAGGTGCATATCTCCATTTCTTAGAGGTAAAAGATGGCTATTCAATGGTTAAAAAAAAAAAAAAAAAAAAAAAAAAAAAA
Organism: Olea europaea var. sylvestris; assembly: GCF_002742605.1. Classification (NCBI taxonomy): domain Eukaryota; kingdom Viridiplantae; phylum Streptophyta; class Magnoliopsida; order Lamiales; family Oleaceae; genus Olea; species Olea europaea. The sequence goes on along the minus strand of NW_019233203.1, from coordinate 640,857 downwards.
GCAAGATTTTCACTTATTTTCTAAAATAAACAGGTGCATATCTCCATTTCTTAGAGGTAAAAGATGGCTATTTAAAGGTTAAAAAAAAAAAAAAAAAAAAAGATAAAAGAAAATGAACTGTAAAAAGAATGGTTGACTATTCATAAAACTTACTGCATTCCATCTAAATAGGTTCTTGTTGTCCCATTAAATGCTCCGGATAATGACGTTATGCTTAGTACCCAGTTCTCTGAAGTATCTTCATACCCTTCGAATGCCTGAAGTTAATTTGACAATCTCTTTCATTTACTATATCAAAGTTGTTTTATGTCTCACTGTTAACCAATTCATTTACGCAAAAACTCACCTTATCTGCGAGCATTTGCTGCAAAACCCGAACAACCTGTGCTCCAGCCGAATGTCCCACAAAGTGAATGGGGTGATCCTCGTCCCATTCGGGGTAATGCCCTGCATTTTCGCAATTATACAAGTCAAAAACACAGGAACATATATGGCATATTTGGTGCAAAAGATTAGATAACAAAGAAAAGCTAATCTCTTGCTCATTATTCCGTCCAATAAAATCCAATACTGCATACCAAGCGTGCACATAATTCCCATATCCAAAGATCTTAGTATAGAACCGAGTTAAGAAAATTGCAGCAGAGGGCCAGTTATATTCCTACCCTTTTCGTAAATCCTCCCAAATTGAGAGTGCCCACAAGCCTTGCTATGTTCTTCTCCGAAATCAACTTGCCCACCTTTGAGATAATAGAACAATTCTCTAGCCCTGAAACCTTAACCCAATCAATTATTGGAAAAGACTGTGCATAATAAAACCAGAAACATCTATACGAAACAAATGAGCATTTGTATGATTGAATTTGAAAAACACCCACCTGTCATATATGCTTGTTAATGAGCCTAAATCAGGCACAAGAACCCTATCATCCTTCTTCTCTGCCCCCGCGAAATACGACAAATTCCCCAATCTCTACACAATCATAAAGAAATATCCATTCTTGAAAATTTGTCGAATTTCATAAATGTCAATGGGATCATATACACATATATAAACATTTATACATATATACATACCCCTTTGCCAAAACCAAAGATTCCATGAACTAACACAATGGGAGGCAAATCACCTCCACTTGTTGTCTTGTTTGAATCATCCCCTTTCAATCCATTCTCCAAATTAGGCTTAGAGAACCAGTCACTCACAGCCTGTGAGAGATCACCAGCTAAAGCTGTGCTGAATATGTAAAACCCATATGTCAAATGCACCAGAGAAGTCAAAAATAACTCAGTACATTGCAGAGCTGAAATCCACCATCTAATCATGTTATTTTCTTAAAGACCCACAAATTTTTTATAAATATGAATCTGCTTTTTTTCCTCAGAAACAGCCTTCTTCAAGAAAGACAACAGAAGACTCTAGATAATCAAGAAACCCCCTCAATGGTGCCTATAGGGGGGCCAAAATGTATTCAAAAATTTTCAGACCCTTGGAAAATGGGTTATTCATTTCTTCAGCTTTTCCCCACAATTTTCTCATTGCCCCCGTTTCGTAAAGTCGTAACGACCAAATGACCAATCAAGAACTTGTACGAGGGCCTTTCTAGAGGAGGGTTGGTCGAGATTGGTGCCACGTGTCTTAGTGTAATCATACAAAGACTTTCTGCGTAGTGGGACCCACTGCTATTGACAAATGGCGTAAAATAGGCCAAGGGACAAATACCTATGATCCAGGTCTAATGAGGAGATTTTGGTGAAGAATCCAGAGAAGTGGAAATTACAAAGAATGTCAAATTTGGATTTGCATTTACAAAGATATGACTTTTTTAAAGTTCTTGTAAAATTGTCATTTTTAAACCTTTTTATTCTTTTGAAAACTTTCAATATCTTATATATTCTTCATTAAATGAGATATGATTGCCTGTCAATAGAATAATTATACAAAAAGTCATAATACTAAAGAAGTAATATCATTTTTCCATTTTATTCTTGAAGAAATAACAAATTCCCAAAAAACACTATCATCGTATCTTATCTCCTTTTAAATTGCTTTTCATTCTTAAACAAAGAAACCCTACAAATTGATTTTAGCTCTTCTATTTCTTCCGCAGATTATCAGATTAACGCACAAATATGCAGACTAACGCAGTCATACAGGTAATACATTGTTGTGTTGTGTTTCATTTTATTTTGATATTTCACTTCATTTTTCTATTTTGGTTGTTTATACAAAGTTTTCTATGCAACTTATATTTTTTCGTTCCTTACTCTATATTTAATCTATTCTTGTTGATTTTTCGCAGGTTTCATGTCCTAAAGTTTATGGGTTTGGTTGAGAGGTAAGCTTCAACCATTTTCAAACACAAAGTCTATAAATCTAAATTTTTTCTATAATTTTTAATTAGATGTTTTGTAAAAATTGTTACTTTATTCATGTTCTAAAGGTCTTCGAAAATTTATTTATTTTTTGGAACGGATATCGTACCACTATACGTTGTTCAATTTTGAAGCTAAAAATTTTGACAGTCGTATGTTTTTTCGAAGGATTTAAGTTTCTGTGTTTGGTATGATTTTTTTCTTGTCTTATGTTACCCTTACTTTGTAACTTGTGTTTGTCTTTCCTTATTAAGTTCGCTGTCGATTCTGCTTGATTTATTACAAGTTTTGTGTTGTGAAATTTATGGGTTTGGTTAACAGGTAAGGTTTACTATTCCTTCAATACAAACTCTAAAAATATACAATTTTTACCATAATTTGTAGTTGGCATTCTCTGAAAATTATTACTTTGTTCACGTTTTCAAGGTTTGGTATTTTTTTCATTTTTCTTGGAACAAAAATTACTGCAATGTACTTTGTTCAATTTTCATGCTCGAAAATATGAGTTTGATGTCAATTTTTCTCTACTGTGTTGGTATCGACAGATGAACTGTCCATACCGACGATTGAGGTCAATTTTTCTCGATAGTGCACATTAGTGTAGACATGAATTTGATTCATTACGTGTTGTATTTTTATGTTTCAACATAATCTAATATGTGTTTCTCTCGCTGTACCTTGCAGGACAAATGGCCTTACTTGTGTAGAAAGTCGGGTAGGCAAAAGAACTGTTTCGTGCACTATCGAGGGAAGCAACAAACAATGAGAAAGCGTGCAACGGATCAACTGCGGGCCTATATACACAAACACGATCCCCATGGACGAAGCTTTATATTTTCTGTTACTTTGTAATATTCTCGTCCAATGATTACATTTTATGCAGCTTTGTTTATTCGAAAGTGGGATACTGTCATTATAGGTTATGGCTAAACTCCATTTTTTTGCGGTATGTACAGTTAAATTCTTCATTTGTAAAAATTGTACCTTTGCACCCACGTATCAATTTTTAATATTATACATGTTCTTGAAGTTGGTCTATTATTTCTTAGTTAGAATGTTGTAATGGTTCACTGAGGATATGCAGGATGTGGGGTTAGTTCACAACAGATGGACGAAATTTGCAAACTATGAATGGTTATGTAAACTAATATTTGTTTTGCAAAAAAGGCACTAGCGTCTCTTTCGACGTTCATAGGTCACGGCGACCAGTTGATTATGTTTCCATATTAAATGTGAATCCCTGCTTAAGTTATGATTGGGTTAAGATGATGAGCCATTAAAAGTGCCAAAATCATGACAATCATGGTATAACTAATGCAGTATATTGTAAATGGATCTGTATTTTGCTTGTGAAGTTGAAAATATATTTACCTGTCTGCAAACGATAATGGAATAGTAATGACAATGTAAGTTGAAGAAAATAATGTATGCTGATAATGTGCTGGGGAACACAGTAGGTTGAGCATATGTTACGATATTTACGTACACTTCTGTGAAATGTTCGGTGCATAAGCGTGAGAAATAATGAAGATATGTGAAAAGAGATTTTTTTTTCGCTGATTTATTCAAAAATTCGAAAGAGCACTTCAACTGTGAAACTGTTTAAAGTATTTCAATCCAATTTTGAAAGGAATTGTCCTCTTCCTTCTGTTTTCCATAGTAGTACTATATGACAAGAAATAATGTTTATGATGCACTATTAATTGAGTCCACTATTTATAATGTTGCTAATTAGAATTTATTTGGTGGGGATGAAAATTTAATTTTTTAGTGGATTGTAGTGACACAAGGTTTTGCTTCCATAATAGTAAGGATGATTTTGGTCACGTCCTCTGCGTACATGCAACAACAGCATGTCTATAATGGATAACTGCAGTAGTGTATTTTTGGAAGCCGTTATTGTTCCCAACTATCGAAAATTACAAAGACTATCTATCGAGAACGACATATGAACTGTTGGAATGTAATGTTAGTGTTTTGCTTGTGAATTGTCGTCTCATGAAAATCAATTTTCCATTTCGACAAACTGTCAGTCGAAACTAATGGGACCATAATGATCGGCTAAGTTTATAATGAAAATAACGTATTCATCCCGTTTGTGCTAATGGAACCGTAATGATCGGTACTTTGCTAATGGAAAAAAAAGACCAATTTTTTGTTGGCATACGATAATAATAAGAAATTAATAACATAAGTTCGGAATGTACACTACATGGGGGGAATATTTTTGGAATTACATTGGACAACTACTTTTACACATCACGCTTGTTCACATAACTTGTGATACAATGAGGTTGGAACATGTGGTCCAGTTATAATCAACTCTACCACAACGAGTGCAGTTCCTGAGCTAGGTAGTGGACTCGTATCTGGCTCACTTACATTGCGTGGATGGTGTACCTGAAGAACGACGTACAGTAACTGACAAAATACGAGTACCCGTTATTTCGTTCGGAACAATCCGGTCCACTTCCCGCGTAACGGGAGATATTGCTTCCATAAATGCACCCATCCAGTATTCCATTTGTCATCATCATAAACAAACTTTTTCTCATTAGACACGATGAATCTCAAATGATTACTCATACCTTATATGTTGGGATTGTAATGGTAAGAATTCAAAATCAATATGTCGGCATTTAATGAACACTCTCAAGTCACATTTTTTTGACCTTTAAAATGAACAAATTGTCACCTATCCATTGTTATAGTCCCCTTGTCACAAGTAACAAGAACTATTCAAACTTTGATTAAATTATCACACAACTTTCGTGACATGTCACATATTTGTGTTAAAAAAATGAGCAGGTTAATTTATCATTCAAAAAGAGTATAGTCTTAGGCTTTAAGTCAAAATATGTATAATCCAGACATTGGTTCAAATTGTAAAGTAAAATCTAGCATCATAAAACTAGATATGTTAGTACTAGGTGATGATATAATATAAATTTGGATAGTTTCAATTATTGAGGCTAAATTTGACAATTATCTAAGGTTCCTCATTTATGGTTGCAAAATTCATTCAAGCTACAAAGAAAAACCTATATTTGGGGAATTAGATATATGAGAGTGATGATTTAACATAAATTTCAATAGCTTAAGTCATTGGAGACTAACACATTGTATTTTAAATGTTGAAGATACATTTGCAACCGATGTAATAGATTAGGGAATAGTGAGGTAATTGTGTATATAAATATTCAAATTTGGGTGGTACAGAATAGTAACTACGCATTTTTTAAAAAATTATGCTGTTCAAACAGGGGCCTTTGAGAGGGCCATGTCACGGAGTTGAGGTGTCAGCCACTCAGCTCTTGTCACAGAGCTTGTCCCGACCCTATTTGTGTAGTAGGCCCCTTCTTTTCGAAAATAATTTTGCTATATCACAACTACAAGGTTCTGCGTGTCAAACCAACAAAATCGCATAGGTCCCACTTCTTATCCGAATCATAGCTTGGTCATCCACATTCTATCATTAGTGTTGTGGCGTCACGCGCTTCATAAGTTAGCCCTCGTTTGAGCCCATTAAATTTATAATACATTTTTCTCTATTTTTTTTAACCACATACTTTTCAATAAAATAATATTACTCATAAACCAAAATCTTTCCTTCTTCTTCAACCACACAGTTTTTTTAAAAAAAAACTCTATTTTAAAAATTATAATATCAAATAACAGGGGCCAACGGGGGCTAAATGTTATTGTCTATATCAAAATAGTTTTCACATTTTTGTTTGGAAAAGATTTTTTTAAGTCGAAAATGATTTATTTAGAAATGCATGATTAAAAAATAGAAAAAAAATTCTTTTGAATATTGATACTCGAATATTGTTATTTTAATTTTATTTTATATTTCCAATTTAATTCTTGTTTAATATGGATTAAAATCCAAGTCAAAATTAAAAATTAATTTTAACAAGATATGTTATGAGATTCACAATTTTTTAACTACATATTTTTGTCAACTTTTATAAAAAATTTAATAAAAAATTGATTTTATTCCCACAAAACGAGGCTAAATCAAACCTAAAAAACAATATTTAAAAAATTATTTAAATGTGATGTGATGGATAGATATTTTTAATCCTTATCCAAACCGGAGAATGCTACTTGTACAATGTGAACTTACAATGTGAGGTGGAAAGGGCAAAATTGGAAATTCTCCCAGAAAGAAACACGCTATATTAAAAACACACGCTATTAGAAAGAAACACGCTATTAGAAACACATGGAGATATTAAATTTGTACAGTTACTTCTTTTAACTCTTGTAGGAAACGAAACAGATGCCGGATGAAAAACCCCTCTAAAAATTTCCCCAAATGTCATGAACGGCTACTGTATATAACTTTCTGGTGAATCGGCTGAGGGTTTCCGGCGCCACGCTAGAAGAAAAAGCCCTCTCTCAAATTTTCCCCAATTGTCGTGAACGGCAGCAGCAATTTTGTGGTTTGAAGTATCAATTCGACGAAAATATTAAGGAAAGGGGCTTTACAGGAAGGTACGTTTTTTGAACAACTTTAAGGTGCCGTTCTTGAAGAATTGTTCCTGCTATTGTAGAAATTTCGTTGTTGGTGTGATGAGTGAATGTCGTGGATTGTTGATATTATTACTGTATCCCAAAATATCTATGGCTGAGACTTCATTCATGTTCGAAAGTGCATAAAGTTTGTAGTTTTGTCGAAACCGGTTTCTGGGCTCGAAATGCGGCATAGCTGCGACTTCATTCATGGTCAAAAGTGTATAAATGCTCGAACCTGTATAGCTGAGAGTTGATTAATGTAAAGAAAAACTTTATGTATTGTATAACTTTCTCTTTTTGGTGCTTGATTCCCATTGTAGAATGCCAGGAAAGAACTCCGGATTATGTCACAGCTGTAGGAGTAAAGCCCACTTTTTTGCCGAATGCCCGATAAAAGTCCGATGTCCAACGTGTAACCAAGGTTTTCAAAAGTGGTTTGAGGTAGAACGGGCTACAGCCAACAAAGGAAAATTCTTCAAATGTTGCAGTCTTAAATGTGGTTTCTGGGAGTGGTGCAAAGAAGGGGAATCAAGCGGCAAAGCCAAAGACGTTGTTGTTATGTTTCCGAAGCCGGATCCGATAGATTCAGTTGATGATATGTCCCGCATGTTTCAGTCACAAGTTCGGCTAAACGATGAACAAGAACTCCACATTTCTGTGAATGTGACGATCCAAACGGGAAATTCAAGCACCGAGTGGAACACCAAGGGCAAGGGGCCGGCTTGATTGGCGGTGCATTTGTGTTTAGTTATATCGAATCTTTTGTTTGTGTTAGCAGTGTTAGCTTTAGCAGAGTCAATGTTAGGTTGTTGGTTTTATTGTTATCTCCTCCAATCCAGTAGATGCAGAGGAGAAGAGGTTTTTAGCATGCAACAGAACTATGTACTTTAACCTTTGGAGATGTAATATATTTTCCTTTTTTCTGGTGTTAATTCCACACATTATTGCTTTGAGATTATTTCTGGTTCTGGTTCTACTTCAATCTTGTTGCTTATTTCTAGTTCAATCTCCTTCACCTGGAGATTACACGGCCATTTCTAGTTCAATCTCTGAAGAATTAGATTGGATCTTATGCTCAATACTTGTACCCCGTCTCAATTTACAATGTCGATCAACGTATGGCTTGCCAAATGGTTGTTGAACCTTATATTTGTCCTGAAACTGTAAACTCTTATCTGCTGACGGCAATAGAGCCTTTATCTATCATAAATTTAGGTCCTGAATGTATAGAAAACAGCTATGGACATGGGCCACAGTTTAGAGAACATGGCATTACATCTCCACTCATTTTTTGATGTCTGATTTTCTTCCTGCAGATCAATTTAACAAGGTAATCAGTAATTAAAATTTATGATAGATAACATGGCATTACATCTCCACAATCGTGTAAGATCCTAGATGTAAATGAAAAACTTTTAAGTTGTTTGCAAAGCTAAGTAGCTAATCACACATCTATAGAACCTAGTCGACCCAAAATACCAATGAAAAACATACTGCTGCTTCACAATTAGGACCAGTTGACTAGATTTTGATCATTTACATGCAAGTTACACATTTACATACCAAAATATGAAAGCCCCAGGTATTGCATAAGAATCAAAGGGCAAACCACGAAAGAATAAACGTATTAGCAAAGCTTCCAGCAACAGATCGAATATAGATTACAATTGAAAGAGAGATTTCCATTGAACACTCCAAGAATAAGATAAAACCAAAATCTTGAATTCTCATATTTCTCCAAGATTATAAATCAAGCGATCACCAAAGTATACCGAGGACAGAAAAACAGATAAATAAACCATAATTCTAACATCAAAATTGACCTAGAATTCGAATATGAAGCAAAATGTTTTTCATCAAATTCTTTACAAAATTCGAATATGAAGATGGAAATTCTGTCATCAAATTCAAAACTTCTGTCTCCCAACTGATTGGCAAAAGACCTTCAATTTCCATCTTCAAACAATCATGGCTCGAAGCATTTACTGTTGCATCTTCATCTCTGCCGAGAATGCCAACAATTCCATCGACCCCGATGAACATAACATAACAAAATGCATGACCTACTCATTGCCACCTTGATGCCATTCCTCTGGATAGTAGTAAGGATGTGCATGACCTATTATAAAAGAGGACATCAATGTAAGAACAAATTATGGATGAAAAAAAGGAAAAAAGAAACGTGTTTTAATATAAATGCGTACCTTGAGAATTGAATGTTGGATGGGTCGAGGACGGATGGATCGGTGTGGAACTCGGTAATTGTTGTGGAAACACTTGGCTATCATGGTCACCCTACATCAAAATAGGAAAGCGCAAATGACACAACAAACCTACGAACGGGATAAATTAAAGTTACTTACCAACAAGAGCTGCGAGTAGGAGAACGGAATGGGCATTGACAAATCATGTTGTTGATGAGCTTGAATGGACGATGCACCATCTGGTGGATAAGTACGCCTAGCAGTTGGTCTTTTGCCTTTCGATGGAGCCTGCACGTACAGTCGAAAGAATGAGATATAAATGTTAGGAGATATAAATGTTAGGAATCCGTTTCACTTCAGAAGGTAACATGCGAACTTACCGTTGCCTTCTTTGACGTTGACTCTAACGGGCCCTTTCTCCGAACTCTTTTAGGTGCACCCTTCTTGTTCACCGCGTTAGGGTCCAGTACTGTGCAACTTACATTCTTTTGCGAACCTATGTTGTTCGATGACACTTGAGTAGTACGTTGCAGTACAACATTGCTTCCGCTAATTGACCTCGAACTCATGAGTTCCTTCTCTTGAACTCCTATCCATTCCATAATTGCAAGGGTCCGACCTTCATCTTCTGCAGCTAGATTGGTAATGGTAGCGAAAGCCTGACACATTCTATCATAACGCAACTGTCCGGGAGTGCTGACCAATCCACTATAGCTAACAGCGACCCTGGTGTGTGCTCTACTAACATCCCTCCTCCATCTTCGAAGTACATATCTATCTGGGAGTACACGAACGTCATTACGGATGAGTACTGCGATTGCATGCCTGCAAAGAATTCCCCGAAACTCAAACAAGTGACAAGTGCAGACAATGTCACAGTTCTCCCTATTAAATAACACTAAGAATCTTTTCTCTTTCGCCGATCCCTGCATAGCACATCGTCGCATACCTCGTAGGTCGACCCCGAATAAACATCCGCCGTAGATATGATGTCACAATATACCTTCCCTGCGAACTCCACCTGCACTTCCCTAAATTTTGAAATTGTGTATACTGCCTGAAATTGCTGCTCAATTTCATACGTCGTTGCACACGGAACCATTTGCGAAAATGACTTGAAATCAGCTTGGAACTCCTTCTCCACCTTGTTCCGTAGTGCACGTTCATACTGTTCCACAAATTGCTTTAGCGATGTTTTCGAGTGAGCATATACATCGAAAAAGGCATTCATACTCTCAGATCGTTGTGTTGATGACATTCCGGCCCAGAACGATGTTTTTAGAAAGCAAGGAACCCATCGACCTTTATTTTCGTAAAGACCTGACAACCATTCAATGTCTTGCAACTCATATTTATCTATCATTATTTTCCAACCGGCCTCGAATTCTTCGACATTCTGTGAATCATACACCAATACGTGTATAGTCAAAAATATAGATCCTTTGTCCACATGGTAACCAAACTTCTCTGGCAATTTCTTTAGAATGTGCCATAAACACCATCTGTGCTTCGTATCAGGGAAAACTATTTGTATTGCATTTTGCATGGCCCTGTCTTGATCGGTTATTATTCCATGTGGCACTTGATTGTGCATGCACTTAAGCTATGTCCTAAATAGCCAAACAAAAGTATCTGTGTTCTCATTTGATAACAAACCACAACCAAAAAGCGTTGATTGTCCGTGGTGATTTACGCCAACAAATGGGGCAAACGGCATATCATATTTATTAGTGAGGTACGTTGTATCGAAGGTCACAACGTCCCCGAACTCCTTATATGCTTGACGACATCGATTGTCTGCCCAAAAAACATTTCTCAACCTTGAATCTTCGTCCAGATCAATGCTAAAGTAAAATCCCAAGCACTCTGCTTGCATTTCTGAAAAGTAAGACTGTATTGCTGCTGTATCTCCCTCCCCAAGTTTTAATCGCCTCACTTTTTCAATATAGTTCCTACAGTCCTTTTCCACACAACTAAGATTCTCATAACCTCCTGCTTCAACAATTGCAGAGTTGAAGCTTTTGTGCAACGAAATCCCTGCCAGGTCATTCACTTCAATCTTCCTTTTCACATGTGCACTTATATCTCGGTTGCATCTAAACAACCTTGACTTCGAAGGACTTGTCTTATGGTTATGGTCGAGGTGTACTGTTCTAATTACCCAGAAACCTTGATAATCAAAAGCTGCAGAGATCCTGGCTTTACAACCTGTCTGGATTGTTGGTTGCGGCTTCAAAGAGCTGCTCGTACAACCGCTTCGTTGTCCTTCACGACTACATGTCAACGTCACATATTGCAAAACCCCATCGTCATCTTTCTTTGAATTTCTTCTCCTGACTGGGAAACCAACCTCATATGCATATCTCTTATAGAACTCGTAAACTTCATTTTCGTCCTTGAACTTCATACCCACCTGCGGCACAATCCCACCATCTCCTCCTCTCGTTTCATCCACACATGCGCTCATATTGTCTTCCACATTCACATGCTCCAATTCTACTATGACATCATCTTCCACTGCTTCCATAATTTCGCGGCCTACATCAAAATTAAAATTCCCATTCAAAAACCAATAACCCCAAATTTGTTACAAAAATGCAGAATATGAAAACTGTACTCTTTCATTATCAACAATCCTACTTTTATGTATTAACCCTATTACAATTACATTTAAACAAATTGGCTTGCCTTTCTATTCATTTCATAGACAATCCATCATATTTACATAGATGAATTGCTTCACAGAGTTCTAGGAATGCTATATTGCAGCAGCAAAAACACTATCAGACAGAATATCTTAAAATGGCAAGTGTATTATGGTTGAGGGAGAGACATATTGCATATGATCTGAATCGAGAGCATTGACTAGCTTTTTGTAATTTCTCTGATACTGGATATTAACATCTTTAGAGAGGCTAAAAGGTTCAATGATTCTCTTCTCTCATTTTCAGTATATATTATGCTTTTAAGAGTGGAAATTTATAAATATGGCGTCCTAACATAGTTCATATGGTTCTATTTTCTGCGTGTTATTATAAATTACAGCACTGTTCCTTCAAGCCCCAAGAAGTCGATCCACTCTCTCACAGAAATCAAGCTACAAGTCAGGGATGTATGACCATTATACTGTTATGGGCAATAACTATCTATCATTTACCAAAAACTGTAAGCCCAAGTTACTTCTAGATTTCACCTTATTACCAGTGGTTGTTCAATAGATGAAATTGTAGTCTCCAACGTCAATCGCATCTGCTTCCTTTGTTCTGCTGGGTGGGTATGCTGTCACCGAGAAGGTAGATTAGTCTCTGACGGTGTAGGGCAAAAAAGGCCAGAAATTATTGGTGGTTTTGTAGGTACAATTTACGCCGGATGCCGTCGCCGGGAAGGTTACTCTCCGACGAAGTCGTCCAAATTTGTTGAGGGAGGACAGCTCTTTCTATGAAGAATTTCTGGTGTCTGAATATAGCTTCTAAGAAAGGAGCTGGAAAGTGATATTTCCATTTTGGCGCCATTTTGTACAGTTCCTGTAGCAAAGTTCCTTTTTCGTTTTTCACATTTTTTTTGTTTTTGTTTTTTGGCCCTTTCCACCTCACATTTTAAGTCCACATTGTACAAGTAGCATTCTCCATCCAAACCAATCCTTGCCTCGCTTCCCAAAAGCTCTTGACAGAGTGGAGATGGGCATGGTCGTAATGAATAATTGCCTATTCCGTTGCCATCCATGATCTTGAAAGCCACAACAAAAAATTAAGTTGTGTCAAGTTAAAAGGATGCATATATTTGTCTACAAAAGTCATATAATGATCTAACTCTTTCATAAGTAAAATAAAAAGGTGGAAAAATAATGTGATGGATGAACAAATAAATCATAAAAGCTTGTCCCTTGAAGAGGGAAAGCAATAGTTCAAAATAAGTAATCACTCGATAATGTAAGAGCGTGTCTGAAACATAGTTAGCCCGAATGGGTATACTTGATATGATTCTCAGACTTTGTTATAGGGTAATAGATAGCAGCATTAATAACTAGAAGTTCTTCTTTCTTTTTGTCCCCCATATTCGATTCCTCAACCTTGGCATACAAGTAAGAAATATTCCCACAAAGCTAGAAAGAGGTTTTAAGCCCTTTGAATCTTAACCCTACCCTGTTGACTCGCTTGCTTTTCCATGGGAAATCCACTTGCTTCCCAATAGGAATAAGCAAAGAATTAAAGAATCGTATGACTTGCAAATGAATTGCTAATGATTTTCAAAATTTACGGAAAGTCATCATATAATTGCAGTTCTCATATTAGAGAATAATAATTTTTGAGCAAAGTAGTAATAACTCCCTACATCTATAGGAGGTTGAATAGCAAGAAGAACGAATTAGGACTGCGAAAAAATTTAGGCTTGTTTAAGTAAATATGTTATATAATAGTTAAACAAAATGACACACTAAAACATGCATATTTTATAGCATGCTGACGGTCAGGGCTGCCACTCTATCCTAAAGCAGATAAAAAAAGAGTGGAACTTCTTGTTGGTTTTTAAAATTTGATTAGGGCATGTTTGAAATGCTTCATTTCCCATAGAAAATATTTTTCATTTTCCATCCAAATGGTATGTTTTATGGACAAAATTTTCCATGGAGTTGGTTTCCCACCCAACCCTCCCACCCGCCCAATTTTCCATGTTTTTGAGAAATTGGTTTTCCTTTGATTTTGGAGGAAATTGGTTTTTCAACTTTTTTTTTTGGGAATTGGAACAAATTCTATCTTCAATTGTAACAAATTATTTCCCTTTAATTAAATTTTCAATGAAAAATAATGTTAAACGAATATCAAAAGATAGAAAATTTCAACATTTTATAGGTGGAAAACTATACCAATCAAATACATTTAATTGACAATTCTTAGAAAACAAGTTCTAGGCAATTCAATTCCTGAAATTCATTTTTTTCCATCAAAATTTCATTCTTGCAATCAAGCAGTCTCTTAGGGTGTGTTTGATTGCATTTATTTTCTATAAAAAAATATTAATTTTCTACCCAAATTCCTACTTTGAATATTTGATTGCTATTTTTTCCATTGAAAATATTTTCTAACTTTTGAAAATATACCTAATTTTCCTTATTTTTAAGGAAAATATTTTCTTTGGGGGAGTATGTTTTTATTTTCCTCATAACAAGGAAAACATTTTTTTTTATAAGTGATATTTTTCATGTCAATCAAACATTTGGCTCTTTTTCCAAGAAAAATGGAATTCAAATTCCATTTTTCCACCAACTTTGTGTGTTTGATAGTAAAAGTTTTTCATGGAATTAATTTTCCATCTTTTCCCCACACATGTACATTTTCCATGATTTGGTGGAAAACCAATTCTCACCCCCAACTTTTTTTTTTCTAATTTTCAGCAATGGAACAAATTTTATTAACAATTGTAAAAAAATTTATCCATTTAATTGACAATTTTCATAAAAAAACAAAGTCAAACGAACACCAAAAGATAAAAAATTTCAAAAATTTTCAGGCGGAAAATTATACCAATCAAATATATTAATCAACAATTCTCATGAAAACAAGTTATAAACAATTCAATTCCATGGAATTCGTTTTCTTTTCGTTCAAATTTCATCATTGCAATCAAACGGACCGTTAAGTTCAATTAATATTCAAGGTAGGGTTATATAATTTTTATCTATACAATTATATTTATTAATGCGATCTAATTATTGACTATATTGTTAAAGGCACATAGTGCAATTTTTTATTTTTGAGGAAAAAAATAATTTGTCTGAGATTATTGCCTAAATACTCAGATGTTCTTTTGTACTTTTGGGTCTTAGTCTTTAGGGCCTACTTAATCAATGGTTAACTTCGATAACTAACCAAACTAAAAATTTCTTGAACAATTCCCAACGTGCAAATTAATTATAGGTGACAGTATGGGTGTTTTTTCCCCTTATTGTTCAATCGCAAATTGACACGTGTGTTCTAAAAAAAAAAAAGAAAAAACTGTCAAAGTCTTCTATGCGTGTAGTATGGTTCAAATTTCTTTTCATTCTCAAAGGTATTTGTTTATGTAGTCATTCTCAAAAGCATTTGTTTTTGTAGACTGTAGAGATGAGGATTCTGTCCAATTGTAATTACTTTCACATGATTTTTTGTAACTAATTTTTATATAGTAGCCACCAATCTATAGGCCAAGAGCATGTTTGTTTCTCATTTTCATAGTAAAAATGCATTTTGTAATAGAGATTGTTGAAAAATGTGTGGTTAAAAAATAAAAAAAAGTTTTAGTTTTGCGTGTAATATTATTTTATTGAAGATTGTATGGTTGAAAATAAGAGAGAGAAAAATGTATTTTGAGAAAAATGGGTACCAAACAAGGGACAAGTAATAAAAATATGCTTTGGTGTTAAATAAAAATTAGAGTTCTAACACGTCTCTCTAGGCAGGTCACCTTACCGACATGTGAATCCAAAACAGAGTCGAGTGTTTTGGTTCGGATTTACCCCTCTAATTTTGTATCATGCTGAATAAAATCAATAGTAATGTTATTCATCTTTACTGACGCTCAATATTAGTTACAGTTTGATAGCTATCATAGAGAAAAAATAATAATGTTTTCGATAATATATTTTTTGGAAAATACGTGATTAAAAAATATGAAATTTTTTTGAATTTACGTGCAATTATGTTAATGTATAGCCGAAATGAGTGAGAATTAAATAATTTTATTTTAAAGGAAGATAAACAGGACCTTAGTTTATATGATAGTATGATCATTGTCACATTATCCAATATCTAAAAATACATTATAACTTAATTTTTCATTGTAGTATTCATGTTCTTGACTTTTTTCAACGATTTTTTTGTTCTTTAACCTTCCATAAATCAACACTTTTGCCTTTCGTGATTGTTTTTGTCCAAATATTAATTTCCTTGCCTCGAAATGAGGAGAAAATATTTTATCTAACTTTTGTATTTATTAATTTTTTATATATTTAAAATATAATGGATAAATGAATCTTTTTACTCCGTCTTGTGGACTTTATGAGCACAAATAGTTATTAGAGATGAAATATGCTAAGTAATAAAATCGAAGATAAGAATATGGTGATAGAAAATGAAAAGATAAATGAAATGGATATCCAGAATGAACAATTATTGATTGACATTAAGTACAGACGAATAAATTTTCGTATGAAAACTACACTAGTCGATTTCGATTAAAACAAAAAAAAAAAAAAAAACAAAATCCAATTCTAAATCATATTTAAGGTTTCATTATTCATTAATCAGGTATTTAATATTAATAACAATATCTCTATATCAATACTCGCTATTTCGACAATAGGCATCACGAGTAGACGCAAGGTTGACAACACCGCCTCAATTCGACGGCATTATTTGTGGTGGTTTGTGGCAAATCATCTCTCTTAGCCCCCGTTTGTGCCCCATTAATTTTTATTACATTACATTTCATTTCATTTTTCTCTCTCATATTTTCAACCACACAATCTTCCATAAAAGAATATTACACGTAAATCGAAAAAAATTCTTCTTTTTCAATCACTCATTTTTCAAAAAAAAAATATTATTCCACCCATTAATTTTTTCCCAATAATAAGGGCCAAACAGGGACTTATTTGCAATAGATTCTGAATCTTGTTATATGCAGTTCAAATCACACCACAAAAAAAATTTTCAAATTTATGCCCCCTCTTGAGCCTCATTAATTTTCATTTCATTTTTCTTTCTCCTATTTTTAACCACACAATCTTTCATAAAATAATATTACATGTAAATCGAAAAATTTTCATTCTTTTTCAACCACTCATTTTTCAAAAAAAAACACCATTTCACCCATTAATTTTCCCATGTAATGGGGCCAAACAGGGGCTATATTGGATCTGATCCATCGACAGTGGCCATCTCCACCACCATCTACACAACCATCATCACCACCCACGACAAGAAAGAAAACCACCAACAATGTCTGATCCATCGTCGCTCACCTCCTGCTCCTCCACAGAATCTACCTCCAGATCCAACTCCCAATCCACCGTCAACTCCACTACCACCACTTACTCCTCAACCTAGTCCACCCCCCTCCTACACCTTCACCTCCATCTCCATCCAAGTTTACAACCTCCAAGACTATCTAACTGTCTAAATAATTGGTCGATAATTGCACGGCTAAACTTGCTACTCACAACAAGCTCCTACGCATAGCGTAGCTTACAGAGGCACATACCATTGTGCAATTAGCGTTGTTGCACCATGTTGGGCACATCAAGGCTCGTCATTGAACAGTGCTGACGGGAAGCACGGCTGTTAGAGAGAGAAGGTAAAGAGAGATAAAGATAGGTAGAGAGAGAATTGAGAGAAAATAAATTATAGATATTTATGGGATATATAATGTATTGGTTTATGTATAATATTTATTAATTATCAACTGAATTTTAAATTTTTAAATATTTTCTCTTAAAATTGAATTGGAGTATAGTTAAGGCTCGAGTTATGTATTCTTCTCAATTTTCCTTTAATGTAAGTAGGGCTGGGCAAAACCTAACTCAACCCGATCAACCCAAACCAACTTGATCGGTTTGTGTTGATTTTTTAAGTTCAATTGGGTTGAGTTGTGTTGAAAAAATATATTTGAGGTTAGGTTGGGTTGGGTTGGGTTGGGTTTCGGGTTATGATTTAAAACCCAACCCAACCCAACCCGATGAATTAAAAAAAAATATCTAATATGAAAAAAAAAACTTAAATAAACACAATAGTAAAGATATGAAAAGGACTTATAATTTATAAAAATCCATTTTTTTTATATAGATTGATTCCTATGAACACAATTTACAAATGAAATGTTATTTCATAATAAAGTAAAAATTAAAAAGATGATGATGAAATGAATAAATCCAAAAAAATTGTAAAAAATAATAAAAACAATAAATACTTCATAAATTTTAAACTTATTTATACATCATTTTTCAAAAAAAATTCCTTACACAGGTATTTAAAAAAAATCAGAAATTTTCAAGTAATTTCAAACTTTAAAAATTTATCTAAATTTAACAAAAATATAATAAAATCCAACTTTAATTGGACCAAAGCCCAAATCGATCAACCCAACCCAAATCAATCCAAATTTGATCGGGGTGGGTTGGGTTTAAACCATTAATTGTGTTGGATTGGGTTGACTTTAAATAAAATCGATAATGTTGGGTTGGGTTTGGGTTGGGGAAAAACCGACCCAACCCAACCTAGTCCATTGGCACATCATTGTAGCAGGCTAGTCCAATGGACCAAAGTAGTTTATATATTGTCCCTATTTGATATAGATTTTTTAAATTTTGAAAAAAGTTGATTACGCTTGTAATTGAAAAGTTGTGGATCCCATAAAATATATAGTTAAAATTAATTGTTGATTTTGACTTAAAATTAAAATTAGGTATCTATATTAAACATGGGCACCCAATGTTAGTTGATCGTTGAATATGCATCCCTCTAAATTAAAACTTGTAGTGTCTTATTTTTAGATATGAAGTTCATGGCAGAATTTAGTTTCTAAACTACTTTTCTAAATAGTGATATATCAAGCCCATTCCATTCCTAGCCCATTCTTTCTTCGTTGAATTAAATAGGATGAGAACTAGGTTCAAATTAAATGGCTAGATCAGTAGGAGGAAGGGTGACAAAAATATTGTAATGAAAGGAAGTTGTTAAGGTTGTCCCTCATCGATTGTGGATGAGGTTAGTATTCAGTTTATAAGTGTGAGGAAAAGTTTTATCTCTTAAACTAAGTTTTGGGGTGAGAGAGGTTTAATATCACCCAACACTGGCATCAGAGCCCGATTTATCAACAAGTCTTCAATCCAACAATCACGAAGATATGAGTATGTGTGAGGAGGAGACGGATTTGGTCTTCTGTAGGCCCCATTGTGTGAGGAGGAGATGGATTTAGTCTCTCGCAGGGCCCGGTGTGTAAGGAGAGACATGTTTAGTTTTTCGCAAAGCCCGATGTGTAAAGGGGAGTTTGTTGAGATTGTCCCGCATCAATTGTGGATGATGTTAGTATTTAGTTTATATGTGTGAGGAAAAGCTTTATCTCTTGAGCAAGCTTTTGGGATGAAAGATGCTCAATACCACCCAAAAGAAGTAAGGAACATAGCAGTTTGTCATCCTATAGTTCAATATGTCAGAACTTGACAAAGACAAGAAGAGTAGTAGTAGCTGTTGGAATGCGGAAGCAAAACTATTTGAAAATTAAAATTTCTTTAATTCAATAAATAAAATCGTCTAGATGTTCAGTTTTTTTTTTTTTTTTTTTTTTTTTTTTTTTTTTTTTTTTTTTTACCTAAGTTCGATGATTAACCCTTGAATTGATTTTGAACCACGAACTTCCATTTTTAATTGCAAGAACTTGGTACTTCAAACCTTCTATGGTATTCTCCAATGCAAAGACTATATCGGCGTGTAGGTACTTTCTTTTAATTAATTCAAGAAACTAATTCTTCAATTGGACATTTGGAAGGCAAGAAAATAAAATATTTTCTCTATCTAAATTTGAATTCTATAAAATTATGTATTATGAGTGTTGTAGTATTTTTGTGTCCATCTAGTCTATATTTTTAGAGAGAAAATGATACAATTTAAGTACAATAATAACTTCATATTCAAATGACAATTCTAATTAAGACTCAAGTATGAGTTTTAATTTAAACCCAAATCTAATTAGTTTATATTTAGTTACATGTGTAGTCCTAAAATTTCAATTACAATTATAAATAAGTTTATACTTTCATAGTAATTAGTTACAATTAAGCGAAAAACTATTATAATTCTCGTAATTAAGTTTCAATACTTTATGGAGCTACCACATGGACCTGATCGAATATATATTATCCAAACTCCAATAATTATATCATGTATAGTCAACCTTGGACCACCCAATCTAATTATCAATCTTTGCATTTTTCACTAAAGACAAAATACTGAACTCTCGGAATATATAAGATCACAGAAGCCAATAAATCTGTAATACTTTTCTCTGACTTACCGTATATGTATTTTATCCTCGTCCGAGATCTGATAATTAGGTACGAGCATAAATGACTGTTTTACTCCATTAATTATTCTCACTAACTCAAGTACCATTTTCTCCAACGATCTCGTGAACTAATCAAAGATGTCAAAATTTAACTGTCACTAAATACTGAGCTCAGATCTTAAATGTTCAACAGAAAATATTTAAATAGTCACTCTATCAATTTTTTAAGGTGACGGGTCTCGACACGAATTTATGTTCTATACTTCGTTCGTTTTCACGTTCCCAACTCATTGAAATATTTGACCAATCAAATTGATATCACCCATTAATAAATCAAAAAGTAATTAACATCACGAAAAGATATACATAATTCCACCAAGGGATTTAGATGAGATACACAATGGTCAAGTGGAATTTGATTGTTCGCACGGTCATACTGTATAATTAAATTCGACACATGATCCGTTCAATATACTCCAAGTGTACTAGTGTCACTTTTAACTATTTCTATGATAAGGAAAAATCACAAACCCGAATAGTGAATTGATCAACAATACAACCTTCTAGTATAAAGTGCCAACCATTATACATAGATTGTGAACAAATTATTTATGATTAAAATATAAATTGTGTCATTGTACTTTTCAATGCAAATACCCAACTTATATTATCACATGTGATCACATGCACTTTAATTTTGCATGCTCAATAATAAATAAATACAATAAATGAAGTAAACATAATTTTATTCAATATAAGAATGTTATTATTTTTACATCAATAAAACTATAATATATGAGCACACAACCCAACAATAGCATGGTGGAATTCGAAGCCATTAATTGATCAACCTATATTGAGGCAATCCTGGTTGTCATTGATTCTTTTTCCGAAGCATGAAAGCATTTCCTTTAAGCTCGTTCGAAAGAACGGGTGGTAGCCAATTTTAAGGGTGTCCATATAGTATACAAAATCAACATATCAAATCAATACTAGGAATAGATGAGTAACATAATATTTCGATGTCATTAATATCCAAACCCACCCTCATACAATAGAAAATGAAGAAATCTTAACAGAAATCATTCCAAAATCCCAGTTTTCTTCATTTTTGCTGCACAACAGCCAAACGATACTAATTTGAACACATAATCCATTTTCGTGCTCAATGCAGACGGCGCATCCGCACCCATTTTTGTAAATGCATCAGTACAATCACTGATAGTTGCTGCAATCAAATGCATCAACAATGTTCGTTGGTCTTTCTTCTGGAACGACTCCAAACCCACATCGAGATCGTATACTGTATTGTCAAAATTATCCTGGCAGGTGGCTAGAATCGATTCTTGCATTGTGGCTTGCATGGTGGAAAGTGCCGAGGGAATCAGATTGGACATTGATTGGAGTTTCTTGGTGTTAGAAATATGTTCCAGTTTCAAACAACCTGGGAATCAGATCAAATTCAGTCCCTTCTACATCCATCTTCATAACCACATAATCCCTCCCCGACACTGAATTCTTCAACCATCCAGCAAAATCAAATCCCTGAATCTTATCCACGTACCCAGCTGAACTAGAACCGCGTGAAGACTGAACCGGTTGAATCCTCCCCATCCCTCTACCCCATCTCTCCTCCTTCATGGAGTGTTTTCTTGCTCCTATTATGGAGTGTATTTCCATCTTTAATGGAGTGTTCCATTGTAGTTCCCCTTCTCCTTTAATGGAGTTTAATAAATTGTTTTTCATTCAATGATTTCTAACACTTGGCTCCAACAAGTGTGTTTTCCATGGCGTTTTTCGAAGCATCATGCATGTTTTTTGAGCCATTCACCATTTTTGTACAGACTACAGAGTTCTTTGAGGCTTGCAGTTTTGCAGAACTCGTATACGCGTTCAGGTTGTTGGGGTTGAGTGCTTTGGGCAAGGAGAAGAAGACAGCCATGGCCAGAAAAAGCAATGAGATTTTTGGAACCATTTTTTTCATTTTCATTTTCTTCTTCTTCTTTTCTTTTGGGTCTTCCTCTCTTTTTTCATGTAATTATCTCGAGCCCAAAAAATGTTTTTCTTGAGAATATTTGATTATAAATAAGAGGGTTTTAGGAAAAAAATAGTTACCTATTTTTCTGCAAGAGAAGGGTTGTCCTTGATTGACTTAGGAAGTCGAGATTCAACAACGAACCAAAAGAAGGTCTGAACTTGTTCGAGCCAGTCCAATGAACGACAAATTAAAAAGAATTAAGGAGAAGAGAGCTTAATGTGTTTTTGTATTCTATATTCTGCCCTAAAAATGAAAATTATACAGGCAAAAAATAGCGAAAAATTCTCTACAAAACAAGTTTCTTTAAAATGAAAGAACGTGTTTGCTAACAAACACCCAAGTGTAAAACTAGTAATGCAACTCTAGCTAGTTGATTGATACCAATCAATGTATGTACGTCATTTGTCTGGTCATGGGCTTAGACTTGTTGTTGGGCTTGGGCCCATAGTATTACGAGTTTTTTTTTATTGGACCATGGGCTTGATGTTCTAACCCAACCTCTTGTTTATGGCCATAGTGGTGTTCATGATAATTAAATTTAAGAAAATACTTCTTGTACATAATTATCTACATTATGTCCTACATAATGATGATGTGTCAAGATGTACGTGGAAAAATTATTTGATTGAAGAGATTTTGATCTAATTAAGTCTCGTCACATCTTCTATTAGTAAACTATTACGCAAATTGTTATGTACATGTAGTACAACTATTTTTAAATAGAGTGATGCTATATGTATATCAGAGTATTCATAATGACGTCCATCCCTTCACATGGAGGGAAAACCACTTTCAATAAAATATAATTTATCCGAAGTGGGTCCCTCCCCATGTAAGAAGAGTGGACAATGTTATAAATACTGTATTATGTACAAATGACATATTCTTTTAAAATAATTTTAATCATATGTTTTGAAATATTATTACTTGTACATAAGCAGATACATATTAATTTTAAATACATATGAGGTATCTAAAAGGCGTAGAAGGTTTTTATTTTTATTTTTTTGAAAAAAGTTCGATCTAATCATATTTCACCACATCATGTGTATGTGAAGTAGTATGTAAACCTATTATAAAATGTAGTACGAGTGTATATTTTATGAGATCTATAATTTTTATCTATATTTCAATCACATTTTTTATCAATACTTTTTAAAAATCTATTGAAAATCCGATTCCACCAACTGTTTAAAGGGTAATTAACACAAAACGTCCATACCTTTCACTTTCTTGGCGCTGAACATCTTTTTCATCATTTTTTGACGATTTCACCATCTATTCAAATAAAACAAAAAGAAAAGAGAGGAAAAAAACAAAAAAACTAATTGCAACCACATTCCCAAATTTTCTAAAAATTACAAATAGTAACTTGATAATTACAATATTAAATAAATTGAAAAAAATCAAAAAATTAAGGAAAAAAATTAAAAAAAATGGGTTGTCTTCTTCACCCCACGTCACCCCACCATACAAAATCTCTCTGCACAACAAATCCTCCAAATCCGAAGCCCCATTACATCTCTCGAGGGTTGTTAATAGCTTACTTTTTTGCTATTTATCTTCTATTATTGTTATTTTTCAGTTTTGATGATTTCTGTGGGTAGTATAGATGAGGAAAATTTGTCAGGTAAAGAGTTAGAAATGGAATAAAACGAACTTGAAGAAGGAGAGGCTGGCTGTTTTCAAAATGATGGTGACGATTCCACCATTGACCTTGATATTGCATTCTCTTACATTGTAAATTCATTTTATTTTTTAATCTTTCTTTGTAATTCAGTTTTCTAAAGTTGCATGTAGTTTGATTTATGAATTATATCCTGTTCAGTTGTTCAGAGATATGTAATGGGGCTTCAGATTTGGAGGATTTGCTGTGCAGAGAGATTTTGTATGGTGGGGTGGGGTGGGGTGAAATAGACAACTCATTTTTTAAATTTTTTTTCCTTAATTTTTTGATTTTTTTTCAATTTATTTAATATGGTAATTATCAAGTTACCATTTGCAATTTTCAGAAAATTTGGGAATGTGGTTGCAATTAGTTTTTTGTTTTTTTATTTTTTTCTTTCTTTTCTTTTTGTTTTATTTGAATGGAGGGTAAAATTGTCAAAATTTGATGAAAAGGACGTTCAGCGCTAAGAAAGTGGAAGGTAAGGTCGTTTTGTGCCAGAAAAATGAAAGGTATTGATGTTTTCCACAATAAAATGTAGGAACGTTTTGTGCCAATTACCTTTGTTTAAATAAGATATTTCTACAATTATCCAATTTTAAGTTTTCAAATATATTTTTAAATAATAACATATGCCCCTAAAATTCTCCTTTCCTTTGCATCTGGATTTCGGGCAGTGTGAGGGGAAGACATTTTATTATTATTATTATTATTATTATTTGCCATGAGCTATTGCATAGAAGAACAAAATTTCCATAAAAAATTATATTTCACATGGAATGTGCTATACTGCCAGGGGGGGAATTTCATAGGGTTTGTACAGGTTCTTACAAAATAGGTGGGTCCCACCTCATTAAAAAAATCCAAAAATTATCGGTCCCATCTACTTGTGAGAGACCTGTAGCAGGCCTGTGAAAATTTTCCCTTGGCAGTCTGGCTTATTCCTTCTCTCATATGTAAAAACTAACCTTGCTTGGACTGCCTTGGGCTAAACTTGAGAGCTCACCACCATCTACATCCCCGATCTAGAGTTTTAACTTGGCTAAGACGCTGAACACGATTATAAATGAGATCAAGTGGGTCCCAAATTTTAAAATTAAAGGTGCTAAATGGTAGAGAAATGACATTCTTCGGAAAGGTTTATAAACGGTTTAAATTATAAATAGATAAAAACTAAACTATACAATGTATGTATGTTGGATTGTGTGCCCATATAGTATATTTTACTATGATAAAATAATAATCTATTAATAAATAAGTTGTGATTTCATTTAGTTATTACATTATTTATTAGTGAATATGCGAATTGAAGTGTCTATGATCGTTTAAGATAATATAAGTCGGATACTTGCGTTGAGAAGTACAATGTGACGCAACTTATATTTTGATCATAAATAATTTGTTTACAGTCAATGTATAAGGGTTGACACCTTATACTGGAATGTTGTAGTGTTGGTCGATTCACTATTCAAGTTTGTGATTTATTTTTATCACAAAAATAGTTAAAGATGATACTAGTGCACTTGAAATGTATTAAACAGACTGCATGTCGAATTTAATTTTATAACATGATCACGTGGAGAATTAAATTTCACTTGACCGTTGTGTGTTTCGTTTAAATCTCTTAACAAAATTATATATATCTTTTCATAATTTTAATGTTTTTTTGATTTATCAATGTGTGATATCAATTTGATTGGTCAAATATCTCAATGAGTTGGGAACTTGAGAATGAGCGAAATAGAGAACATGAATTCGTATCGAGAATCGTCACCCTAGAAAATGGGTAGAGTGACTACTTAAGTTTTTTATTTTTCTGTTGAACAGTTAAAATCTGAGTTTAGTATTTAGCGACTGCTAAATTTCTACGACTGTGAAAAGTTCACGGGACTGTTGAAGAAATTGATATTTAAGTTAGTGAGAAAAATTAGAAGAGCATAATGGCCATTTATGCTTGTATACGGCATGTCAGAGGAAAATATTACAGATTTATTGATTTATGTGATCTTATATATTCTAAGGGTTCAATTTCTTGTCTTTAGTGGAAAAAACAAAGACTAATAATTAGATTGAGGAGACCCTAGACAAGATCTAATTATTAGAGATTGGATAATATATGTCTGATCAGGACCTTATGATAGCTCCATAAAAGTATTGAAACTTAATTATGGTAATTACAATAGTTTTGAGCTTAATTGAATTGCAATAAAATTTTGTATTTAGTTGTAATTACTATGAAAGTTGTAAATTTAATTATAATTGTAATTGAAGTTCTAAGATTACACATATAATTAAATATAAACTAATTGGATTTGGAATTTAATTAAAATTCCTACTTGGATTTTAATTGGAGTAGGAATTTTAATTAGAACTTCCGTTTGAATGTGAAATTATTATTGTATAAGGATTGAAACTCTTCTATCTCTATAAATAGAGATTAGATTAGACCTAGACATCAAATGAAATTGTACAAAAATCATAATACATAATTTCACAGTGTTCAAATTTTGGAGAGAACGTTATTTTTCTTGCTTTTATCAACTGTTTAGATCAAGAATTAGTTTCTTAATTTAATTTTAAAAAGTGCTCATCCGTCGGTGTAGTCTTAACTTTTGGAGAATACTATAGAAGACTTGGAGGTTTGTATCATCAAATTCTTGGAATTAAAAAGGTGGAAGTTTGTGATTCAGAATTTATTTAAAAATTGACCATCGAATTTAGATAAAAGTTAGAGACATTTAGACGATCTTCTTTATTGAATTAAAGAAATTTTTTATTTCTGAATAATTCCGCTTCTGCGTTCCCGCATGTATATCCTTCGAAATCGAGATGTACGGATAAAAGTGGCTTAAATATTTTTAAACATGAGCCAAACATAGGCAAACTAGACATTTGCATGAAATAAGATTAAAAAAGTATATTAATCGAGGCAATAATGCCATCATACAAAATCGAGGAATCGATACAATCAACATATAAATACCATAATATTTCAATAAGAAATCACTCATTATCCCTCTGATAACATCGTTATAGTGTCCAAAAAGACACCCACAAACACTTAAACACTAGAAAATGGACAAATTTGAAAACTAAATCACTCATTTTTGCTCCACAACAGCCAAGCAATTATCAACTAAATTGGCCAAATAACTAATATGAGAGGTCAAAAAAGGAGGCAACTTAGCATCCATTTCTTGAAAATCATCAGTGCAATCACTGTTATATGCAGACTCAAATGTGTCAACAACGTGCCTTCATCTTTCTCCTCGAGCGCCCGCAAACTCCTCTTGAGGTCGTCCACCGTGGTTTCGAAATCGATCCTCAAACACACGTCGAGAGAATAAAATCCTTCGTTACGGGTTTCAATCTCCGAAGTTCTGGTTCGATCAGATTGGACATTGCTTGGAGTTTTTTGGCAGCAATAAGTGTGTTCTCCATAGCGTTTTTGGATGCATCATGCATGGTTTTTGCACCATTCACCATTTTTGTGCAGAGTATTTTGTGGCTTGCAGTTTTCAAAATTGATTTACGGGTTCTCGAGCTTGAGTAATATGGGCAAGGAAAAGGATAGCAGCCAAGGCCAGAAAGAGCAATGAGATTTTTGGAGCCATTTTTTTGGCTTTTCTTTTTTTGGCTCCTTCTATCTCTCTTTTATTATTATTATTCTCTCTCTGGAATCTCTCGAGTCCAGTGTCATAAGTTGAAAATAAGTTATTTTTTGAGATATTTTGATTATATATACGTGTTCTTCAGACAAAAATTGTTACATATTTTTTCGGAAATTAGTGCAAGTGAAGGGTTGTCCTTGATTATGGAGAAATTGTGGGTGTTGGCTATTATGTATGTTAGTTCAAATTTTCTCATCAATCCCCATTTGAATGAAATATCACATCATTTTTTTTTTATAATTACCTTTCTATCTTCTCCGAATATGGAATGATATCATGCACCATCAAAATCAACTCCTTCAAGGATCACACAAGTGCTTTGATAGCCAATCAAATATCTTACTACAATTATTGAGATTAATTGGGATCCACACCTCCGCTTGGATCTTCTAAACATGTTAAAAAAACCTCATCTTGTTCGTCCAGATAATTAAAGTGTAGGGCATGGCCCTAATATATCTAGTTGAAACTAGGGTAATTAGCACAAAACGTCTCTACCTTCAAGGTTTATTGTGGAAAACGTCCATACCTTTCATTTTTTGACATTTTTGCCCTTATTTCCACGTTTCTTTGCAGAAAATGTCCTTTTCACCATTTTTAATGTAAAATGACCAAAATACCCTCCCATTTAAATAAAACCCAAAAATAAAAATAAAAAAGAAAAATAAAGAAAAAATTAAAATCTTGCTCTTCAATGTTTTAAAAAGTGCAAATGAGTCCAAGTAATTATTAAAAGACCTACTAGCACAAAACGTCCTTATGTTTGACCTATAATGTGAAAAACGTCCCTACGTTTCAAACTGGTGAAAGGGATGGTTTTCGCAATGAAACGTGAAAGTAGGGATGAAAACGAAAAAAATTGAAATGTAGGGACGTTTTCTGCAAGTGTCAAACGTAGGATTTTTTTGCTATTAGGCCTTATTAAAATATTAAAAATAACAAAAGACATACACACACACACACACACTCTGTCTCTGTCTCTCTCTCTTCTCCTCTTCTTCTCTAAATGGATCAGTCACTTTATAAGCCAAAAAACTCCAGCAATCACCACCAAAATTGCTGGACCACCATACTATCGAAAAGCCCTCACTTTTCTCTATACATACCACCAAACATTCAACTTTGAAACCTTTGTGCTAATAAATTTGTTCGGAATTGCAAGCCAAAATACCCAACTTGTGAATGCAAATACTGGTGGCATCACCTGTTTCAGAGAGACCCTTGTCATTTTCAACACATCAATCGACTATATTCGCTAGGGCACCTCTCTTTATGATCTTAAAATATCAACAATATGGAGGTTCGGTTATTTGGGCGATGGTTGGTCAGAGTTTTCTCACTTCTAATGTGGTAGTCTCATTTGAAGAAGAAGATAAGAGAGAGAGAGAGAGAGAGAGAGAGAGAGAGAGAGAGATAGTCTTTTTGTTATTTTTAACATTTTAATAAGGCTTAATAATAAAAAAATCTATACGTTTGACACTTTTTGCGAAAAATGTCACTACGTTTCAATTTTTTTGCATTTTCATCCTTATTTCCACGTTTCATTGCTAAAAAATCCCTTTCACCAATTTGAAACGTAGGGATATTTTTCACACTATAGGCCAAATGTAGGGACGTTTTATGTTATTAGGCCTTTTAATAATTATTTGGACTCACTTGCACTTTTTAAAAATCTAGGAGTAAGATTGTAATTTATTTTTTATTTTTCTTTTCTTTTCTTTTCTTTTTTTGGGTTTTTTTAAAGGAGAGGGTATTTTGGTCTTTTTACATTAAAAAAATGGTGAAAATGATGTTTTCCGCAAAGAAATGTGGAAATAAGGGCAAAAATGCCAAAAATGAAAGGTGAAGATGTTCTCCACAATAAACCTTAACCGTAGAGACGTTTTGTACCAATTACCCTTGAAACTAATGGTCTGCCTACAAGGTTGATATGTTAGGAGGAGTAACTAAATTTCCTGTATTAATTCAATATAATTTTCATGTCTAGTCGATATGAAACTTTTAGTCACACTTTTTTCTATATGACTAATCAACTTCAATGTTTTAAAAAAGCGTGTTGAGAAAGAAGTTAATGCATTAAGGACGAAAAGATTTCTATTTTTCTACAGTTGATAATTGATATTTACCAAAGTATACTTGCATCATATCATGAAAAAAAAAAAAGGAAAATATTTCCAACCATTAGGAAGTGGAAGACTAGAAAATGCATCATTTAGTTGAAAACTTAATTTGTATGATTGTAATAGCCCCTCAAGTTACCTACTTTTTATTGTTTAGAGACCACATTGTAATGGATTTGTTTTGTCTTTTGATGATCAGGTTGGGATTTGGGATAGCAAGGGAGAGAAAAATAGTGTACTTTTATCAGTCGTAAAAATCCGATTAGATCGATTTATAACCCATTTAATAAGCAAAGTTGAAAATGATCGTTCCGATAATATAAAAGAAAATTTTTCATCATCATCATCATCATCATCCTTTCAACTCTAATTCAATGTAGTCTAAATCTAAGATAGACATGAATGTCTATAAAATGGATGCATTATAGGCTACATAAGAAGTGCCAAGTGACTGGCTAAAATGAAATTAGCCAGCAAGTTTTGTGATCTTCAAGGGGAAATGTGTGAGTTTTAACTTAAATATTTCTTAGTAATATGTGTCTTCAATACTCATATGTTAAAATTTGAAATTTAATCCGAAAATACTAACTCATTAGGATGAACAATCGAAGTTCCTTGTAAACTCAAAACTCCCCATATCTATCTAATTTGGAACCTTTTGTTTATACTTTTTTTTTTTTTTTTATCAATCCCATTTTAAATATGTTATCACATCATTTTGGTCTAGAAATGATAATTTATCTTTTTATTCTAAATAAGAAGCGATTACTTGATCTGTCAAAGTCAGACCAGGGCCGGTCCTGTGATCTTGGGGGCCTGAGGCGAACTCCATGAATTGGGCCCCCAAAATCAATGTAAATCAAAATTCAACGATGTACTATACAATTAATTACTAACTTAAAATTTAATGTAAAAGACATTTACAAAACATCTCAATTATGGGAGGATTCTTTTACGTTAATTAGTGGGTTTTACCCAAAAAAAAAAAAGGAAAATTTTTTTATTGGGCCCCCTTGAAGAGCTGGGCCTTAGGTAGCGGCCTGTTGAATCTATGCTCAGGTCCGGCTCTGAGTCAGACTCTTTTAATGTATTAGAGTATGTCAAAGTGTATTTTTTTTTTTTTTAAAAGTATTAGGGACCACCATCTAATGTGAACGCAAGTGCTTTGAGCGTCAACCACATTACCTTCACTTGGATTTTGCACATAAGTTCAAAAATTCATTTTGTTCATCCAAATAGTTAATGTAGGGTGCAACTCTATTACCCTAACATTTTGTATACCAGAAATGGTTGATACGTTGGAGGAGTAATTCAACTCTATTACCCTAATATTATAACTTTCACGTCTAGTCGATTCGAAACTTTTATTCGAACCTTTCTCATTAGCAACTAATCAATTCCACCATTTTAAAATATTGCGTTGATAAAAAAGTTAGTGCATTGAGGACGAAATATATATCTATTTTTCCTATAATCGATTTTTTTTTATCCAAAGTATATTTGCAGCAAGTCAAGAAAGAAAAAAATTTCCAACTACTAGAAGTGGAAGACTAGAAAATCCATCATTTATTGGAAATCTTAATTTCTATCGTAATGATTTATCGTTTTTACGTCATTTGCTGTTTGAGTCCCCATTGTAATGCATTTGTTCCTTTATTAACGTTATTAAATCAAATTACATCGACTTGTTCAATTAGAATAATCGAAATCGATTAAATAATGTAGTAAAAACTATTTATATATATTTTATTACTGATTTACTCTAATTCGATATTTACTCTCGTCATTTATCTTTTCCTATAAATATACTTGAGTGAATTTTATAATATTGCATTTTACCTTATTTTCTAGAAGAAGGATTTCCCAAAAGTTAAAACATTCGACTCTCTAGAAGACAAACTAGCATGCTTATGTCTTGTAACAATTTATATGGAGAAAAATCGATTCTTGAAATCCAAACGCGGGGCCCTTTGCTATTAAACCCCTGGTTTGATCCCTATTTTTTTAAAATATATTTTTCTCTCTTTTCTTTTTAACTATACATTCGTTAATAAAATAATATTATACGTAAATCCAAAACTTTTCTTTATTTTTTAATCACGCAATCTTTATCAATTTACCATTCCAAAATGCATTCTTATAAAAAGAAAAAAGGGGCTCAAACAGGTTCCAAACAAGTTTCTTCCAAAGACAATTTGCAACCAATGAAGTAGCCATCCATCAATTCTTAGTATATTTTTCAAAACCATTTTGTACTTCTTAAATTATAATTTTTTTTTAAATGAGATACTTAAATTGGATAATTGTATAATGGGTTCGCGTCAAGGAAAAAGTGTATGTCACGCAGTGGCGGATCTAGAAATGAACCTCAGCTAGGGCGTCATTGACCATCGATAGTCTAGGGTGGTCGTTGACTATTGACCATCGACAGTCAATGACGACAATAGTGAAGTTGTTTTTTAGTATTTAATTAAATAAAAAATTCTTCAATCCATATGTAAATGCACTGAAATCTCAAATCATAATTCTTCAATCTATCATTTACCACAAATCACAAATTTTCCAATTTAACATTATCACAAACTGTATTTCATGTATATCACATATTCACTAATTTCCCAATTTTCATAAATCATAAACCTCAGTAGCAAACAGCAAGCTCACGGTCATAATTCATAAAACATAAATCATTTCCCAATGAAAAACCCAGTCACTCACAGGGTTGAAGGCTGGGGATGCTTGATTTTAATAGATTCTTGAAAACAAAATAAATTATATTGCTTCAAGAGAAAATGATACTACAAATTACAGAAAAGGTGCACAAGTGAAGTTTGAAACAAATCCATGCACATGTTAATGTCAAAGAAGTATATCTATTGCTTGAACTAGAGAGATTTGGTAGCATATCTCATTAATAGCTAAAACTTGACAAATAAAGTAGCTTAGTAAATACAAATACTAATTCCCAACAGGTAAACAATAAAAAATAAGGTTTTGATTAACCACTAATAAATGAAAAATTAAAAAATTTATTCCAAATAAGAACTCAAATTCACAAAATTACAGAACTTTCATACTAACTAGCTTCATGGCAACTTCTTCTCCTATTTGTATATTTGCTCCTGAAATTAATTAAAATAAAATCATTTCAAACAACATCACACCCAAAAGACCTTCTAAAAAAAACAATTTGTAGTTCAAAAATAGAAATCAAAATTACCCAAATGAAGCTCTCCAAAAGATCCACTACTAATCCACTCACAAGGTTAAAGGCTCGACGACGACAGCTGCACCTTTCATCTTTATCTGTCTTCTACAAAATTCAATTTGTCGCATAGTTTGGAGGCTGGGGTACAATACAAAACAACAAATGGGTCTAACTAAAAAAAAGAAAAAAAAAGAAGCCCAAAATAAAAAAAAAAAAAGAAAAAGAAAAAGAAGAAGAAAAAGAAAAAGAAAAATGGCCCAAGTCCAAACTTATCCGTGTTCCTCTTTCCCTAATCTATTTATCTTCTTCCCTACGGTGATAGAAGTCTGCAACATTGATGGCATCGGATTTAGCACCTGCGGCCACACCTCCTCGTCGGGTGCTAAATCCACCATTGATGTCACGTGTAATTTGATCATTAGCATATTGTAACGAGTTGATTTTTTTGGCACATATATTTTATTGTAATTATATCATGCAAAGTATTAGATTCTAATAGTCATATGATTTTTTTAGGGAAACCAAACGAGGGGTAGCATTTGCATGAACATGAAAAAAGAGGGAGAGGGGGGGGGGGGGGGGGGGGGGGTGAATAATTACCATTGTGAAATCACATCCCCGAGGCCGAGTCATAGAAAAACAAGATTCTCATTTTAGAGACTTACAATTTGGATTAATCATAATTAACTATTCTAATTCTAATTTCTTAATCTCAGAATCCAACCCCACTATTTTAAAATTCAACTCAATCGTTGACTTCAATTAATGGCGTCGAAATTGAATAATTGAAAAATTAATTGATAAGTTTGGAAATAGGACTAAAGTAAATTACATTTGCGTCTTTTGTTACCATCTACTAGCTGATATGAATTTGATTGTTTGTATTTCACTTTTTGCCCTTGATCCCTATTACGTAGAAAAATTAATGGGGGGAATAATATTTTTTTGAAAAATGAGTGGTTGAAAAAGAATGAAAAGTTTTCGATTTACGTGTAATATTATTTTATGGAAGATTGTGTGATTGAAAATAAGAGAGAAAAATGAAATGTAATAGAATTTAATGTAATGGAGCTCAAACAGGGTTTTGTTGGTTTTTGTGACGATCTATGTTAATGAAAAGAATAATGTTATTTGCAGTCGCCCTACGTGGCATACACATGGCATGTAGCTATTTGATACATTAATGAATAAAAAAATTACTACATTAATGTATCAAATAATCACCTGTCATGTGTATGCCACGTAGGGTGACTGTCGCTGTGAGCAACTAAGAATAACATTACTCTAATGAAAAGCTATGATTTCATTTCAAAAATGAATAATTGACCTCGTTTATTCTAAACAAATCGGTTATACTCTACTGAATTTAATTAATTATTAAATTATTTAAATAAAACGCACGTTCAAAAATATCACGTGTTAACAAAATCAAGTACAACAACGAAGTTCATATTCTAAGACGACTATCTAGATGGTACTCGTCTAAACTCTAAACTCGATCCAAGCAGTCGAGCCAAATTTGTACTGGAAAATGGTTCAAAAAATATTAACAAAGAGATTTATCTATCTAGCCATATCCTTAATCAATTTGTAAATTCGTATTAATTAATTAATTTCCTCTTGAATAATTCGATCAACTGTCAAAACGACCCCACAAATGTTAGACTTGTAGACAGAGAAAACTCGTTTCTGAACCGCGTTTTATATAACAGTCATTTGGAACAAAAAAATGGAAATCCCTTCAAAATTCAGTCAATCGTTTGTTCTTCTTCATAACTTCTTTCATATTTTCATTATCTTCGATCTCATAGATGTGAAGAAGCCAAGGGTCGATAAGTTTTAGAATCAAAACGATAAACTTCAGCTGCCCGTGTGAAAAGGTGGTATCTTTTAGTATTTTTGAGCTTATTGGCATGTTTTTTTCTCTGAATTTTTGCTGGGTTCGTTTGATCTCTTTCGGTTTTTGTGTTCTCGATGTTTCTGGCTTCTCGAAGTCGAACAATTATGTGATTTGATTGGTTGCTACTGTTTGATAATCTTCTCTCCCTCTCTCTTATCTTTTTATTTATTTATTTATTATTATTATTACTTTTTTTTTTTTTTTTGGTGTTAAGCTCAAATGCTACTTTGTTCTTAGTAAATGTAGTAGCTTTTTCTTCTAGAATCCTCAGGCATTTTTTTCTTATAATTAAAATTATCACTCTCAGTATTCATATAAGAATATGAATACTCATCTGAAAATTTAAGAAAAATAAAAGTAGAAAATATGTTTTTAATTTCTATTTGTTGTTTTAGTAAAATTTTATAAATTTTGACAAATGAATATAAGTTATATTGTCAACATGATTAGGTGCTAATCCGAAGAATTGAGTATAGATTTTATATTTATAAGACTTCAAGTCTTTGAATACTGCCTCAAAATTCAAAACTGAGGTGTAAGTTTGTGTAAGGTACATCACTTTCCCTTTTTTTATAAATTTAAATATTGACTATTTGCTTGAATGTTAAATTAAATGTCTGGATTTTTCTTTGTAGTGGCTGTATATTTTATGCAAATATCTTGTCGTGGAGTGAAAGTTTTTATGGATTGAGTTGGCTCCTGGCTACTAATTCTAAGTGTAGTTGAAGTGGGGTCTTGATTTTCTGTTGAGGTGTCATTATCAGCATTGACATCGTTTTCCATATTGCATTATTCATCAATCTTTAATCCAATTTATGGCCTTACTTTCTGCAGCTTTCTCTCGTGCAAAGATATGATACTAAACAAATGACATCTGTGTTTTTCATCTAAAATTTGACCTTTCTACCAAGAAAATGATTTTTGATGAAATCTGAAAGGTTGAGGGAATTTTCGGTGGGTTGAAAATGTAAAGTCTCCATCTGGTTTTGTTATCATAGATCCAAATGACTGCATAAATATTTTTGATACACCTTTTTGACTTGTTGCATAATGAGTCTCTTTCTTTCAGACCAAGCCATGTTGCCAGGGAGGATCCTCCCTGACATATACTCACAATGGAGGGGGGTGGGTGCACTTTTTTTGACATTTTTTATTCAAGCGGATCCCACGCAGGTCCCACCACATGTGAGTGTATATCAACCTACATATCAAAACTTTTCTAGCAAAGAGCTTTATTCTTCTCTTTGAAGGCGAATTCTTGATTAGCTGCTTGGTTTTCACACCTTTTTATCTCTTCTTCATCTTCATTAATCTGGCTATACAATAATCCTATCCTATCTAGTTCTTTATGTTGATCATGCTTTTACTGCTGAATGAAAAGGCATTGAAGAAGTTAATGATCATTGAAGTATTTACTTAAGAAAGTCAAGACTCCAGCAAATAGTTAATTTGCCATTTTCCCTTGTTAAAGTCAGTTGTGTTGTTTCAACTATAATTTATAATATGCTCGAGTATCTTTTCAATATTCTATGAGTATCTTGATTTTTGTAATTTTTTATCTGAGATTTTGAACTG
This sequence comes from Olea europaea var. sylvestris, assembly GCF_002742605.1. Lineage (NCBI taxonomy): Eukaryota > Viridiplantae > Streptophyta > Magnoliopsida > Lamiales > Oleaceae > Olea > Olea europaea. Next base: position 604,541 of record NW_019233203.1, on the reverse strand, counting down.
ACCGCTGCCTATAACAGACGACTGGAAGACGAAACGACTCAGAAAATGAAGGAATCCATTATCATCATTATTCTTGTGACTTTGCTATCACCAGACGCATCATTGGGGGAGCCAAGAACTCAGATTGTTCAGATGATGTGCGGGAACCAACTTGAGCACAACACCTCCATTTTTGTCCTGAACTTTGTTGACGTAATGGAGAACATAAGTGCGCAGATGCGAACTTCGGGTTTTGGCAGGGCAGTAGTGGGTTCAGGACCTGACACTAATTATGGACTAGCACAATGCTATGATGATCTTTCTTTATCTGACTGTGTATTATGCTATGCTGAAATGCGCACCATTCTTCCTCAGTGCTTTCCTAACAATGGTGGAAGGATTTTCCTTGATGGCTGCTTCATGCGAGTTCAGAATTACAGTTTCGATCAAGAGTATACTGGACCAATTGACACAGAAGTTTGTGGTAATAGAACCCGAAAGAGTTCTGCATTTCAGAATTCAGCAAGGCAGGCTGTGGTACAAGCAGTTTCAGCTGCACCCAACAACAACGGCTTTGCACGGGCTCAAGTGCCTGTGTCCGGAACAAATGAATCAGCTTATGTTCTTGCTAACTGCTGGAGGACTCTTAGTGCTAGTTCTTGCAGAGCTTGTTTGCAGAATGCATCTGCATCTATATTGGGATGCTTGCCATGGTCTGAGGGTCGGGTTTTGAATACAGGGTGCTTCGTTAGGTACTCTGACACCAACTTTCTTAATCCTATACCAAGAAATGGAAGTTCAAAAGGTAAAATGAACTTTATGATCTTCTCCCTGGAAATTGTATTGTAAATTTTCTCTCTTCATTGTGAAAGCTCTTAAATTTTGAGGGTTGAACATTTTTCTTTTGTTCCTTTTTCTCTGTATTTTGGAAAAATCACAACTGCAGTGTTGAACTACGAGAAATGTAGCAAGTTGTGGGGAAAGATCAGCAGGGTGTAGGGAGGAGGGTATACAAACATGTAGTCATGTGATTTTATGATGGTTAACTGAAAAGAAACTGAGGAGTTGCTACGAAAATGAAAAGTTGGGAAACCACCCGTGAAAAAAAAAGAAAAAAAAATCTCAAAGACTTGCTTTTTATATTTTGCATAGGTTGGGAACCTCAGTTATCATTTCCCGATAATTTTTTGTGTTTCTTCCCTGTTTTTGAATTTTAAAGGAAGTTATTATGTTGTTGAAGGAGTTAAATACTTTAAATTTTTATCTTTCTGGCCTGCTCATGAATTTTCAACTGATTTCTACAGGGAAAGTAATAGGTATTGTAGTCGCAGTCTCTAGTGCAGTACTTGTATTGATTGTTGGAGCTACCATTGGATTTTACATTTGGAATCACAAAACAATAGAGAAGAAGAGGAAAGGTAGAAATGTTTCGTCTAAGCATTGAGAAATTACACTATGTGAGAATCGTTAACAACAGCATCACAATACCTTATTGCATCATTTTGCACTTTTTGTACTACAAGATTTTTGAATAATTTTTGCACAGCATTCTGTAGAAAATAGGCTCTCAATCTCAATAATGTGAAGTTTCTCTGTAATTCCAGGTTCCAGCGATGCAGAAAAACTGGTGAAGACCCTGCATGACAGCAGCTTGAACTTCAAATATTCCACGCTTGAGAAAGCAACTGGTTCTTTTGATGAAGCCAACAAGCTTGGGCAAGGTGGATTTGGTACAGTGTATAAGGTAATACTCAGCAAACTTGTAGAAGCTATTTTATTTTATTTTAATTTTTCTGCATAGACTTAAGAGGCTCGTGTTCATAAGAGTGATACGATCTCAATAGAATATTTTAGTAAATAAAACCGAACACGGAGAGAAAGAATTTATATATCTCTCCCTGAATTTATTGTATGAGCTTAAATTTTATGTTTGTGCAGGGAGTTCTGCAAGATGGAAGAGAGATTGCTGTCAAGAGGCTTTTCTATAACAACAAACATAGAGCAGGAGATTTTTACAATGAAGTCAATATTATCAGCAGTGTCGAGCACAAAAATCTGGTCAGGTTGTTGGGATGCAGTTGTTCGGGACCTGAAAGTCTTCTTATATACGAATTTTTACCAAACAAGAGTCTTGATCTCTTTATTTTTGGTAACTTCTAAATTTCAAATTTAGGTTAATCTATTAATTGATGTAGATTATGCATTGATGTTAAAATTTGCACATATTATAAGTGATTAATTGGAGTTGCTGCTGCTATGTTGAATTTGACAGATCCAAACAAAGGAAAAGCACTAAATTGGGAGAAGAGATACGAGATAATTATAGGGATAGCAGAAGGGTTGGTGTGCCTTCACGAAAACACAAATACCAGAATCATTCACAGAGACATCAAAGCAAGTAATATCCTCTTGGATTCTCGACTCCGAGCTAAAATTGCTGATTTTGGGTTGGCGAGGACTTTCCAGGAAGATAAAAGTCATATTAGCACTGCCATTGCAGGAACTTTGTGAGTATTGTTATCTTCCAAAAGTAAAAGACTAAATAGTCTATGATTAATGGTTCTCAAACGAAAACTAAGTTGGGACCTGTTTTTCTAGAAACGCAAGTTACATTAGCAAAAAAAGAAAGAAAAATAACTCCGAAAATCAAGTTTTGGAAAAATAAGTAAATTGAAAGCAAGTTCTCTCTTTCAAGAATAATCAAGCATGCTCAACCAAGTTGACAAGTTGATCTCATAAATTATCTCGAATTCCCAAATATGCAGAGGATATATGGCTCCAGAATACTTGGCTCACGGGCAATTAACAGAAAAAGCAGATTTGTATAGCTTTGGTGTACTTGTGCTTGAAATTGTCACAGGGAGACAGAATAACAGGAGCAAAGAGGCAGAGTATTCAGACAGCTTAATTTCTATTGTAAGTTCTAAATTCTTTGGCGTTCTATCTAATTTTATTAGTTAGGCATATGACCTTTTCTTAACTCTTTCATTAATCTGGATGAAACAGGCATGGAATCATTTCCAGCAAAGAACAGTGGACGAGCTGTTCGATCCAAACTTAATGCTGCATAATTATCATAACATCGATGTGAAGAATGAGATTCTAAGGGTTGTTCATATTGGACTCCTGTGCACCCAAGAGATCCCATCCCTACGACCATCCATGTCCAAAGCACTACAGATGCTGGTAAAGAAAGAAGAGCACCTTCCTGTACCGACTAATCCCCCTTTCATGGATGAAAAGACTATGGAACTTAATGACACATTCGAAAGCCCAATTTCCCCCATCATTTATGGGAATCATGATTCAGTTGCAAGCATATCCCAGAGTATTTTCTATCCTAGGTGACTTCAAAAATATGAATTTGATTGGCAAATTTTAGCTGGAAATTTTGGACGCAGGAGTTGATATAGAGTTGTAAAGGAAAAGATGATGTTGAATTTTTATTTATTTATTTATTTCTAAATTTTGAATAATAGTGTATTATTTGTGTTAACACTAGTTTGACGTTTTCTTCCATTACTCGTCTCTCGAGTAACAAAAATTGAATTTCTACAGTTTTGCTTATTGTACAATTAATTTTAGTCCGCTGAAAAATTGTCTAGCAACTACCATTTATTTGGCAAAGTATTAATTAATTCTGTCTATTTTCAATGAGTGTATACTAATCGTCTGTTTGGCAGAACTTCTATTTTTGCTTATACTTTTCATTAAAAAACTTTATAACGAAGTTATCTTAAACCAACTTTCCAAATAAGACATCTAGCCAAATAAGGCACTTTCAGAATATTATCTAAATATGTTGAAAAGGAACTTAATTTAAAGAGGAGTTTTTACATTTTCAAAAATCGTTAAAATGGCCCTAAAACTAATTACTTTACAAACTAATTATATGATTTGTTTTCAAGGTGGGGTTGGACATTTTATTACAAATTAACCAACATAGAAAAAGGCACTGACCGTAGCTAATTCAATTTTGAAATTTCAGTTAAATGAAGAGCATAAATGTATAAAGTTATATGAATAAAATGATTCTATCACACAACTAAAAAAAAATTGTCTTGCTGTGCGTTCTTCTCTCATTACAACGACTATAATTATATTTAACATCATTAAGCTAAAACTTAACATAGACCAGTTGTTTAAAGCCATATAAAAGTCATGTGATTCGTTTTAACTTTGCAAGTTATTGGATGTCTCCATTTAACTTCGTTGACTTATTTATAAAAGAAACTGACCTCGGGAACCAAAGGTAAGGGTTATTGCCCTATAGTAATTGTGGCTGAATTTCGACATAGTTTCTTATCTCGAAATTGAATGATTGAAAAACAAACTTTTTAGGTAAACTGTCACATCTCTTGAGAAATATGTGACAATCGTGCTCATTACATGCTTAATATGTAAGGGTCCCATTCAATATATTCGAGATCAGCCAAGCGGACATCCCGGAAATAGGTAGACAACTTTGGTGTCCAACTTCAAGAGAAGTTTCACATTTCACATCTTCAGTCAAAGGGTTTACCAAGGGGCAAGAGTCATGTACACGAGTGGAAAATTGATACACAATATGTTTGAATCTCTTTCTAGCATTCTAATGACTCCCATGTTAAGGTTTCATTTCTCAGTTGAGTTATTGCAGTAAAAATTCACAGCATTTTTGAATCTCTTTCTTGCATTCTGTTAGAGACTTTACATTTTTATCTGGCAGATTACTATAAGTGGGAAAAGTCAATAATTTAAGTAGAAAATAGAGATATACTTCCAAAGTTATTTCGGTCGTTAAGCGATTTTTTGGGTGGAGTAATACATTTAATTAGGTTGAAATTCATGAGATATCGTAGTGAGTTTACTTGAGTAAAGGCCGTATTTTCAATTAAATTTGAGAAGTTCAGTCAAATACACATTAACTATTTTTAATGATTTTTGGTTAAATCGCGAGTCCTAACACTTTTTCTCATTACTTTAATCTCAAAATCAAACGTGCCAATTAGTCAGTTTATAATAGCTTAGTTTTAGTTTAAAAATTAGAACAAAAACCACTTTTCCTTTTAAATTTCTGCCTTTGTTTAAATAAATAGTAGGATTAATTTAGATCAATAATAGGTAAAATAGTTTCATGGGAACAATAATGTGAACTCATTAAATTCACTTTACCATGAGTTTGATAATATGTTATGCTTATGATTTTTACCCAAACAACTAAAAAAATCAATTAATGCCTGTGGCGGAGCTAGCACCCAGTGAGCCATGGAAATTAATCGTGTTAGCTCTGCTGAATATATTGGGCATCCGTCGAGTGTCCATCCTAGTTCAGATGAATTCCTCGATACACTTGTGAGTCATGCTGTCTCCATGGACCAATGACTATATCATAAGTCAAGTAAATAGAACAAATATCACATACAAGTCATGCCCTTTTTAATTGAAGTCTTTTCTCTAATACTTTTCCTAGACCTGACCTTGTTGCATAAAATTTTCAGAACTTTTGGTTTGTTTAGTGTAATAGATTCTAATACTCTCTTATAGTTTTCAATCATATGATTACTACGTACAGAACACAAACTGGAGATCATGAAATTTTGAGGATCCTTTGGGTTCCTAATCCCATCCATGCTGCCATTTTCCGTCAAATCACATTATTTTTGAAAGAATTTTGCTAAGAACTTTAGGAAGTGGCAGACGAGAAAATCGAAATCATGTGATCTCCATAGACCGATATCTTCACCCCAAATGAGTGTGAAACTTGTTGACCTCTGAAAATGGCCAACAAGTATTGTTAGAAGACAATGTACACGTGGACTTATTTTGTAGTATTTCTACTGTAAATATGAGAGTTTGAGAAGTAAAATAGAGACAAGGGAGAGATATATTATGTTTTTCTTCTTTTCATTCCAAGATCCATCCTCTCAAATGATACAAGAAGGGGAGTATTTATAGTATTACACATGAGATGTTGTCCATTGGATGAGGAGCCACATGGCTTCATCTCCTTAACTAAAGCATCTAGTCATAGCCATTATTTTTGACTTCTTAGCCTGTGGTGCATTTATTGTTCTTACACATAGGAGTCGTCCTATTGACAAGACTAGATATTTACACTCATTACAAAGGTCACATCAATTAGTTCTCAAGATACGCTTGTTAGACTCTCTGGGTATCAAGGACCTCTGTGCCAAGGGGATCGGCAGGAAGACGTCAACCCACTTCGGATGAACAAGGTCAGAACCACTTTGGAGAATTCTAGTAAAGCAACCTCGGAGTTTAGTGCAACAACCTCGGCCGTTGACCACTTACAAGTGCTTTGCTTTTGGGCCTCGGCCACTTAGGGCTTCGGTTTAAGGACATCTTGAGCCTCGGTTTGAGGTGTGAACCTCTTCTTGAGCTTTGGTGGACATACTTGAAGGCATGTTGGTAGGCATTTCGACCATCTTCGAAGGCACCTCGGCATACCTTTTGGAGAGCCTCAGCTTGGGCTTTGTAAGCACCTCGACTGAGCTTTGTAGGTGCCTCAATTGAACCCCTTAAGAGCCTCAACTCATCCATGCATTCCAAGTGTATTATTGTGGTGCTTCCGCATGGAATTTCATATTCGACCAGTAACTATACTTCCCCAAGTCTAAGTTGTACATTCATGTGCGGGTCTAACTTTCTTTGAAATGCAATTTTGCGAATTTTTGGCAGTTCAACTACTAGTTTTGCTTGTGTTTTTCTTTTCTTTTTGAGAGTGGTCTTCGTCGGGATCCTACTCTTCGTTGGTGTTGCTTCTTCTGGGCTGATATTTTCTCATTTTGCAAGTGGATCTCTTTGGGTTTCAGCTCTTTTTGTTGAGTGCTTCTTGGGCTACTTTCTATTCTGAGGTGGACCTCTTTCGGTTCAGCTCTTTTTGTTGAAGTGCCTCTTGGGCTACTTTCTATTATGGTTGAACCTCTTTAGGTTCTAGCTCTTTTTGTTGAAGTGTCGCTTGGGCTACTTTCTTTTATTTCTTTGAAGGAATTGCCTTGGAAAATGCCATATTTTGTCGAAATTTCGACATCATCTTTGTAATATAGACTAGACTAGTCCACTACACATATATCAAATAAGTACGGGTCCATTTTACCCCTTTAAATACTCATAAATGGCATCTCACATTTTCAAGATATAATATACAAGAAGCCTATCATGTACTATAGCAGGACATATGCCTGATGACAGTGTATGTAATGTGACATGCATACTAGCGCTAGTAAAAATGATGTCATAGGTCGTGAAGCATGCTAGCAGTGATGTGACATGCATGTTAACAGTAATCACAATAGTCCCCAAATCCAGTCAAGATATTCACATAATGGTGATTTAAAAGTGAGATGAAAATTTGCACAAGCACTTATCGTGGATGTTGTCTAAAGCCTTGAAGTAGGCTAAGTCTTTGACTTTGAAGTGTTGATTAAGGAACTGAAGTTATGGGTCGAAGTTGTTTATTTCAAGCATTTTGCCAAATTTTCGAGGGAGGGAGCTGAGGTCCATATTACTCGAGGTTATTTTCTTCGAATTTTCACTAGAATTTTATGAAGGGAGTTGAGGTCCCTATTTTTTGAAACTCTTTGGCTTGTTATGCATGAAGGGGCTGAGGTCCCTATTCACAAGATGGCCTTAGAATAATGAGGTCCTATATGGTGAGCGTGAAGCATAGGCAAGGATGAGACATTGCATGCTGAGGTATTGAAACATAGGCAAAGATGAGGCCTTGCATATTGAGGTACTGAAGCTTAAGTTTTGATGAGGCCTTGCATGGTGAGCCTGTGGAAGCTCATGCTTATACGTAATCAAAATATTAAAATTGCCTTTTAAATTCTTCAGTAATTTCATGCTGAGGTCCTCAACTTTTGATCTAGTACATTTTGGTCTTCATATTTTTCCTTTTATTTCAATCATACCCTTGATATATTGCATTCATGGTCCTTCAAATTTCAGAATATCTACACTTCAATCCCTAAGTTCACATTTTTGTATGCTTTTAGCTCTTTTCTCTAATTTTGTGTTGTTCCCCCTCCTTTAGAGGCCTCTCCAATTTGTAAAATGGGTCTTCCAATAGCTTCTTCACCAGAAACCTCTCCTTTTAGGGAATCCTACTTATTTATGGCCTTTTCTTTAGAGACCTCCTCCTTTTTTAGGGTGCCTGATTCAAGGCCACTTCTTCAGTGACAACCCCCTTTTCAGGGGGTCTTCTTATTCGTGGCCTCTTCTTTAAAGGCCTTCTATTCTTAGTTTTTCAAGGCCACTTCTTCAGTGACATCTTCCTTTTCAGGAGTCTTCTTATCCGTGACCTCTTCTTTGGAAACCTCCCCCTACCAGTGTTGTACTTAATCAAGGCCATTTCTTCAGTGGCCTTTCCTTTTTAGGGGTCTATTTCTTCATGGCTTTTTCTTTGGAAACCTTCCCCTATCAGGGGTTTACTTATTCAAGATCACTTTTTCAGCGGCCTTTCCTTTTTCAAAGGGTCTTCTTCATCATGGCCTCTTCTTTAGAGGTCTCTCCTTTTTAGGGGGTTTTCTTCTTCATAGCCTATTCTTTGGAGACCTCTTCCTTTTAGGGGTCTTCTTCTTCATGGCCTCCTTTTTGGAGACCTCTCCCTATCAGGGGGTCTTCTTCCTATTTCCTTGCATTGGGAGTTGTTCTACAATATCATTTTCTATACGATGCTTTTTATGTTGGTAGCGATTCAGCTACTTCCTGAGTGAGTTGGACAATTACTTTCATTCTACCGTATCTATGCTAGTGTTGAGGTCGGTGATGACTTACTGGGGAGGTTCTCCAGGAGACCTCTTCTTTAGGGGTCTTCCTATCCCTTCTAAGTGGGACTACCTCACTGCTCGAACTCATTTTTCCATACAAATCTTTTCTTCAAAGATATGGGAGCCACACAAATGGATTTCTATCTCAACATATTCCCTTCTTTTTTTCAACAAATATCAACAATTCATGTACCAATGTAAACTCCAAAGCTTTTTCTTGAGGCTTCCACTTGTTTTTTTTCCAAGAACAAATCTCTTTTCAAGTGGAATACCCAACTCTCTAATGGCAAGCTTTTTCCACGTGATGTTCATGGTTATAGTGTGATTTTCCATGGATGACGTCAATCTATTGAGCTCCGAAAATGGCCAACAGGTGTCGTCAAAAGACAATATACACGTGAACCTATTTTGTAGTATTTCTACTGTAATTATGAGAGTTCGAGAAAGAAGATAGAGATAAGGGAGAGATATATTATGTTTCTCTTCTTTTCATTCCAAGATTCATCCTCTTAAATGATACAAGAAGGGGAGTATTTATAGTATTACACATGAGATGTTGTCCATTGGATGAGGAGCCACGTGGCTTTATCTCCTTAACCAAAGCATCTAGTTATATTGTTACTGGTCGAATATGAAATGCCACGCGGAGGTACCACAATAAAACATGTGGAATGCATGGATAAGTTGAGGCTCTTAAGGGGGTCAACTGAGGCGCTTCTAAAGCTTAGTCGATGTGCTTACAAAGCCCAAGCCGAGGCTTTCCAAACCTCAGCTGAGGTGCTTACAAAGCCTAAGCCAAAGTTCTCCAAAGCTCAGTCGAGGTGCTTATAAAACCCAACCGGAGGCTCTCCAAAAGGTAAGTCCAGGTGCTTTAAAAAATAGCCGAAATGCCAATCGACATCCCTTCAAGGATGTCCACCAAAGCTCAAGAATAGGTCCACGCCTCAAATCTAGGCTCAAGATGTCCTTAAGCTGAAGCCCTGAGTAAGTGGCTGAGGCCCTAAAGCGAAGCACTGTGTAAGTGGTCAACGACCGAGGTTGTTGCACCGAACTCCGTGGTTGCTTTACTAGAATTCTCTAAAGTGGTTCTGACCTTGTTCATCCGAAGTGGGTTGAGGTCTTCTCGTCGAACCCCTTGGCACCAAGGTCTTTGACACCCAGAGGGTCTAACAAGCGTATCTTAGGAACTGATTGATGTGACCTTCGTAATGAGTGTAAATATCTTGTCTTGTCAATAGGATGACTCCTATGTGTAAGAACATTAAATGCACCATAGGCTAAGAAGTCAAAAATGATGGCTCTGACTAGATACTTTGGTTAAGGAGATGAAGCCACGTGGCTCCTCATCCAATGGACAACATCTCATGTGTAATACTATAAATAATCCCCTTCTTGTATCATTTGAGAGGATGGATCTTGCAATGAAAAGAAAATACTACAAATTAGGTCCACGTGTATATTGTCTTCTAACGACACCTGTTGGCCATTTTTGGAGGTCAACAAAACTCTAAACTTTCATTTTTCCAAAGGAAAGATTGTACATTTTCTAGCTAGCTAGCCAATGTCTTGAATTTTTAATTTTTATCAGTTGGAAAATGAAGAAATTCATTGGTAGTCCATTTGTTATCATTATTATTCTAGTTAATTTGTCACTACCTGATGGATCATTGGGGGGCAGGGGGTCAGACGGTTCGATTAATGTGCGGGAACCAAGTTGAGCACAACATTAGCTTTTCATCCAAAATTTCGTTGCCTTAGTAGAGAACATAAGTGTGAAGATTCGATCTTCGGGCTTTGTTCAAAACGTATTGCGCGACACCATTCAACATATGATTGCAAACACCATTCGTTCCCAATATGGTGGATCATTGTAATCTTCATTGGTGTATGCAAAGCCCTGTAGTCGTCAAATCGATGAAATTTCCACTCGGTTACCAACCTCCGAAATTTCAATGTTTTGATAGAAAGGGCAACCCAAAACAACATGTTTTTCATTTCATTAAGACATGTAACAATGCAGACACTTACAATGACACCATGGTGAAGCAGTTCATACGCTGCCTTAAAGGTTCTACGTTTGAATGATACACAGACTTCAGCAGGGTCAATTGATAGTTGGGACTAGCTTGAGCGAGAGTTCCTACCACATTTCTATAGCACTTGATGAATTGTCAGTCTTCTAGAACTTGCTCAAACGAAGTAGAGCAAAGAAAAGCCTGTTGTGGAGTACATTAAAAGCTGGAGGAATCTCGTGCTTAATTGTAAAGAATGAATAAGCGAAGTATCTTCCATTGATATGTGTGTACAAGGCATGCATTGGGGATTACTCTATAATCTCCAAGAAAATATGCCTCACTCATTCGAAAAATTGGCGACACGTGCTCATGACCTGGATCTCCAAATTGCAAGGCATGGGAGTTACTTACCAAGTGATCCATGAGACAAAAAGAATCCTAAGAAAGAAATAGAGAAAGACGTCAAGGCAAGTAAATCCAAAGTAGCTATGGAGATTTCTACTGTTTTTGTAAAGATAGCCTTCCAGGGGTCGAGCTCGAACCCAAAATCGAAGCCAGAGTTCAGACCTAACAAAGGACAAGTCCAAAGCAGAGGTCATGTGACTCTGAAAGAACTTGAAGGAAATGAGTACCTATTCTCAGATTCTGAAGTTTCTGGAATTCTGGATCAGCTTCTTGAACAGAAGATAATCGAACTCCTAGTACCAAAAAGACCCAAGAAAATTGGTAAGATTGTCCATCCTAAATACTGTAAATTTCACAGAATCATTAGCCACCTAGTAGACAAAAATGCTTTGTCTTGAAAGATCTTATTGTTCCCCTGGACAAAGAAAATAAGATCAAACTTAAAATCAGATAAAATCCAACAACCGCCTACTCGATGGTTTCATTTGGATTATTTGATCCAATTCCCATTGCAGGGAAGAAATAAACATTTTCTAATGTACACGATGCTTATAAATCCCCGGCTAGGGAGTTTGGACCTCAACTTCCAGAAGGAGCCATCCCAGTGAAGTTTGAGGTAGATGGAGAAATCACTATCATTTATATCTATCCAGGGATGGATGGATCAAGCGCACCCAATCGTCCAACCTTTTATAAAATTATGATAGGTGACTTGGATGTTTGAGATTCTGATTCAGAGTTCGAAGATGAGATCGGTGATGGCTGGTCCACTTTCATAAATAAGAAAGAGAAACATCGGATGCCAAACAAAATAGGTAAAATATTATCTTCTAAACCTCTTCCATGAACAGAGTTGGAGGAATTTGGTATGAAAATTCAACCCAATGAAGAAGAAACACTAAAAGAAGACCAGGGAATATGGATCCTTGTAAAAAGACGTCGTCAAAAGGCTCCACAACTTCCAAGTTCTAATTTTTGGACAAGAAATCAAGACCAAGGAATGACCAAAGAAGAAGGCCTGAAGCCAAGCCAAGAGTATCTACTAAATCAACTGGGGGAGAAGTAGCTCCATGCGTTCTTCCTAGACTATCAACCTTGGATGAATATTTTCCCAAAGGTTTCTTTGAAAAAGAATATCTTGCCTCCAATTTAATTAATGTAAAGGAGAAAAATGAACTGAAGAACGTATCAAGGTAGACTTCAAAATAGAAGAAAACTATCTCGTAGCTCAATAATATTCCTACCGATATGAGTCTAGCAGAGTTTCTTAGTCTTCCTTTCGATGATCGAATGGCTTGGTCGCAACATTAATCGATCCAGAAGAATGCGAAGGCAAAGTTTTAGAACATATTAGATCCATAACTCCTCAAGACTGTATGGCCGCCATAACATTCGATGATGGAGATTTACAACTGAGTTCTCGTCCACATAATAGATCACTATATTCTGTGGTTATATTCGATAATGTAAGAAAAATTGCACAATGATCAATTGTTGATCTGCTGTAAATATTATGCCGATCAAAACAATGAAGAAAATTTGAATTAATGTTGGTAATTTTTCTACAAGCAAAATCATGATTCAAGAATTCAATCAGAAAGGTCAGCGAGCCATTGACATATTCGTCTGAAGCTGCAAATAGGAGAGTTGATCTTCTCAGCTCTTTTCCATGTCATTGATGCTAAAACATCATAGGAGTTGGACATGTTTGGCTACATGAAACTTGAGTGGTACCTTCCACTTGGTGCCAATGCTTCAAATATAGCCAGACGGAGAAGTCAAATGTGTGGTAGCTGAGTCTAAACCATTCATTGAAGAAGAATTCCATTTTGCTGATTCCAAATTTTATATGGAAGATGAAGAGTGCAATTCTGTAGGGTTGACCATGTCTGGATTCAAAATCAAAGAAGATGCAAATGATCATGATACATATAGTGCTGCTCAATTTCATTAACTTATCAAAGGCAAGTCAAAATTTACATTCAAAGGATTTTCTAAAGGTAACAAACCTCAAATAGAATCAACCGATGTTGAGATATTGAGAAAAAGAGTTAACTTTTCCAATACCTAGTATTTCAAAATTGCTTCTGCCCCATAAACTCATGGAGATCTTGAAAGAATGTCAATTTACATTGAAAGCTTCGACATCTATTCCAGATATATCAAAACTTTGTATTTCTAGCTCGTCCAAACAAGAAGGAGCTGTTGAATCAAAACAAACTTTCAAAGGATATTACAATCCTCAAGTTAAAAAGTTGTTTGAAAATGCTGCGTTTGGAAAAGGAGAGCCTCATAAATTAGGTGATCTTGATGCTGTCCTTTTAGAAGGGCGTGTCCCTTCTAATTCCGTTGGAGCTTTAGTGTCTCGACTCAGGTATGGCTTGGGATATGATCCTAATCCACCGAGAAAGATTAAGGTTAAGAAAGTCTCCTTAAACCCATCATGTTTCAAATTTAAGAAGTTACAGAAGAGAAATCAGAATAGTCAAGACCTTTAGTGTTCAATCGAATTGAAAATGAGAATGTCAGAGTTTCGGTACTTAAAAGGTTAAAAGGAGAACCCTCCCCAGTGGTCGACATAAAAGATAAAGTCTTTGTCTTCCAAAGGTTAAGTTAAAATCCTTCTCTTTCTATCCAAATTGATAGGAATGCACCAGCTCTCTAGATGTCATCCCATAGACAATCTGCATTTTTTTGACTTGGAATTAAAACCTTTGATCCAAGTCCAAAACCACAACGGTTAAGAAGAAGAAGAAGACATCAAAAAGTTTGCCCGTCCCTAAAGGGTAATGAAGATAAAGAAGAAGCTTTTGTCAATCACATAGCCTTTGAAAAAGCTCCCGACTCAGACTCCGAGTTCGAAAGTTCTGTCACAATTGACGAACCTAAACCAGCCCCACCTACCTTTGAAGAAGGAGGACAAGCTACTTTGGATGATTCGAAACAATTAAACTTGGGGACCGAAGAAGACCTAAGATCAGTATTTTTAAGTGCCATTCTCAGTCAAAAAGAGGAATTCAAGTACATGAATTTGCTTTAGGAATACAAAGACGTGTTTACGTGGTCTTACAAGGAAATGTCGAGGTTAGATCATAAGGTTACAATGCATCATCTTGCAGTAAGACATGGAGTTCAACCGATTAAGCAACCTCAAAGAAGATTTCGATCAAAACTGATCCCTCAAATTGAAGTGGAAGCCTACAAACTTTATTGAAGCTGGATTCATACGCGAAGTGAAATACCCAACGTGGATCGCGAACATTGTTCCTGTCGGAAAGAAGAATGGGCAATTACGAATTTGTGTTGACTTTTGGGTTTGAATCAAGCATGTCCAAAAGATGATTTTCCACTTCCAATAACAGAGTTGATGGTGGATGCAACTACCGGGTATGAAATCTTATCTTTCATGGACGAATTTTCTGGATACAACCAGATATGGATGAACCTAAAAACCGAGGAGCTCACATCATTTCGTACCCCTAAAGGTATAAAGTTATGCCTTTTGGATTAAAAAATGTGGAAGCAACCTACCAATGGATAATGCAAAAGATTTTCAATGACATGCTACATAAGAATGTAGAATGCTATGTAGATGATCTTGTTGTTATAACAAAAAGACATGACGATCATTTACAAGATTTACGGAATGTTTTCAAAAGATTTCGAAGACATCAACTGAAGATGAATCCGTTGAAATGTGCATTTGACGTCACCTCTGGAAAATTTCTCGATTTTGTTGTTCGACACCGAGGCATTGAAATAGATTAATCAAAAATTGATGCCATAATCAATATGCTAGAGTTGAGAAATATACGTGAGTTGAAAAAATCTTCAAGGAAAACTTGCATACATTCGAAAATTTATCTCTAGCCTTGCCGGATCCTGTCATCCATTCAACAAATTGGTGAAGAAAGATGTACCATTCGAGTGGGACAATGCCTGTCGAAATGCTTTTCAAAGCATTAAACAATATTTATCTCATCTACTGATACTCATAGCCCCAATCCCAGGGAAGCCACTGACTATTTATGCTGTAGTACAAGAATATTCTCTGGGAGCACTTCTTATTCAAGTCAACGATGAAAGAAAGGAGAATGCGCTCTATTACTTGAGCCGGACATTGGTAGGCTTTGAAATGAAGTATTTACCTACTGAAAAAAATATACCTCGCATTAATCTTCGCTGCTAAAAAATTGAGACACTATTTGCTATCACAAACAATCAATCTTGTTTCCAAGATTGATTCATTAGAGTACATAATGTTCAAGTCGATTCTTTTTGGAAAGATTGGAAAATGGGCATTGCTGCTGTTTGAGTTCGATATCAAATTCATTCCATCAAACGCCATCAAAGGACAAGCTTTGGAAAATTTCCTGACTAACCACCCAATTCCAGTGGAATGGGAACTTCAAGAAGACCTTCCCAATGAAAAAGTTCTATTTACCAAAGTCATACCATCATGGAGGCTATGCTTCGACGGGACAACCCAAAATTATGGCACCGAAGTAGGAATAGTCTTTGTCACTCATGATCTTGTCATGCTTTACTTTTTTGTCTTAACAGAGAAATGTTCAAACAAAGTGGCAAAATATCAAGCCCTTATCCTTGGCTTAGGATAACATTAGATTTGGATATCCACCAGTTGGAAGTCTTTGGAGATTCTAAATTGATTATTAACCAACTTTCAGCTAAGTATGAAGTCATATCATGAATATGCATCAATGCTTATGAGACGATTTGATTCGGTAAAAATAAAATTCGTCCCAAGAAGTGAAAATAGGAAAACTGATGCCTAGCTAATTTCGCTGCTATTTTAGCTAGGCTAGATAAAGACTTTTCCCACTCCATATCAATTGCTCAAAGATGGGTGCTTTCATCGTTGCTATCCAGTAATTTGGAAGAAAACAATAGTGTTGAAGTAGTCGAAGATGAGGAAAGAGAAGATTGGAGACAACCAATAATCGATTACCTTCAACATAAAAAGCTACTAGATAATCTACGGCGAAAAACTGAAATTAAGAGGCATGCCTCTCGCTTTGTCTTTTATAAGGGAACACTTTATCGATGATCATTTGATAGAGTTTTTCTTTGATGCCTAAATAATGATGAAGCAACATAGGTGGTGGAAGAAGCCTACTCTGAAATTTATGGTACCCATTAGTCTGGACCCAAACTCCATTTTAGAATAAAAAGGATGGGGTATTTTTGGTCAACTATGGTGCAAGACACTATGGATTATGCAAGAAAATGCGAAGCTTGTCAAGTCCATACGAATTTCATCCATCACCCTTCGGAACCATTACATTCGACAATAGCTTTATGGTTGTTTGATGCATGAGGTCTTGATATAATTGGACTTGTAGCTCTAAAGTCTTCAGCAGGGCATGCATACATCTTTGTCGGGACTGACTACTTCTCTAAATGGCCAGAAGCTGTACCGTTTAAGAAAATAAAGAAAGAAAATGTCACAGATTTCATTCATATCCAAATCGTTTATCGATATGGTGTCCCACGACACAATATAAATGATAATGGCAAACCATTCTTCAATAGTCAAATAAACAATTTATGTGCAAAGTTTGGGCTCAAACAGTACAACTTGTTTATGTTCAATACGTCAACTAATGGATTGGCAGAGGCGTTCAACAAAACACTATGCAGTTTACTAAAAAAGTTTGTCTCCAAATCAAAAAGAGATTGGCACGAGAAAATCGGTGAAGTCTTATGAGCTTATCGAACTACTTATTGGACTCACAAGTCATTCCTTACGCCTTAGTATATGGAGTGGAAGCTATTCTTCCTCTGGAGTGTCAAATCTCGTCAATTCGAATTGTCATCGAAGAAGGTTTGACAATTGAAGAAAATGACCATCTTCGATTGGAAGAGCTAGAAGTTT
This sequence comes from Olea europaea var. sylvestris, assembly GCF_002742605.1. Lineage (NCBI taxonomy): Eukaryota > Viridiplantae > Streptophyta > Magnoliopsida > Lamiales > Oleaceae > Olea > Olea europaea. Next base: position 587,472 of record NW_019233203.1, on the reverse strand, counting down.
TGGATGAGAAGAGGTTAGAAGCGCAAATGCACCTTGAGTACTATCAAACTCGAATGGTGAAATCCTTCAACAAAAAGGTACGACTAAAATCATTTCAAGTTGAAGATCTGGTACTTTCAATGCGTAGGCCGATCATAATCACAAGAAAAATAAGGGGCAAGTTCTAGCCTAAATGGGATGGTTCGTTTTTTGTTACTCATGTATTCACTAATGGAACGTACAAGATCATCGAAAAAGATGGGCTGCAAATCGGGCCTATCAATGAAAATTTTTTAAAGCGTTTTTACGCTTGAAGTTCTCTATTTTTATTTCTTAAATTTTTTTATTCTAAAAAAAATTGTATTTTTGTAATGAACTACGTTCGACTTGATCCGGTACTTAGACAAATTGAATAAATAATAAATTTAAGTTCAGTCACAACTAATAAATTTATTAAATTTTTTACCACTTTCTGCAAAAAAAATAAAAAAATAATAAAAAAATAAAAACAAAAACTCAAAAAAGAAAAGAAAAGAAAAGAAAAGTTCATCCAAAACAAAAAATAGTAAGACAAAATTCATACAATATGGTCTAAAAAATATCAGAAAGTCTTGATTTCATCAAGATCACTCGTCATTAATTACTTGCAAGAAACTATTTTCAAGAGTCTTCCTTTTCTAGTCAATGGATGCTATGTTGTGGCATCTCTTGTCTGTGATTCTTCCAATGCTGCCTTTTTAGTCCCAAGTATAAAGAAAATGTCCAGAAAATGAATGTGAAATTGAGCCAAGGTTTGGGTTTATCTAATAGTTAGATGTTTGTGTAAGTCCTCTGTAAATGCTAACAATTATTGGTAAAACCAAGCTATAAGTGTACCCGCTTGCTGTCCTAGAAGATGCTTTAAAAGTTCGAACTCTTATACATTTGTCCCCAGATGGGGAGAATGAAACAACAAAGCCACAGGGAGAGGTAAGCTGCTTCCCCAATTTATCTTCTTCTTCAACAGACAGAGATACTAGTAGATTGCTCCAATGACGTCTGCCACCACGGACCTTCGTATTTCCTTCGATACTCTTTGATGATGCCTCTTGAATGGATTTAAATTCATAGCATTCTTATAATTTTTATGTTGTCAAGGATTTTGGACATAACCATTCTCGTGAAACCAAAAATCAATCCAATTTTCGTGAGTAACCCAATCAGATTTGTTCGCACGGGCGATCAATGCGAAAACATTAAAGAGGTACAGGAAAGACTTGGAAAAATAATCCGTCAACTCTGAAAGGCTTGGGACTACTTTCTTATAGTAATGACCCATGATCAAAAGCCCACTTATCTCGCGGATGTCTCAAAGAGAAATGCCGATTTCACCACTAACCGTCACAAAGGTGTTGGTCTCTGGACACCAAACCTGATAAAGAACTCTATAGATGGAGTTTGGGTGATGGTAATCATTTTTATCAGAATCAATTGCAAAAGCTAATGCATGAAGATTTCTCTTGAGTAGAAGTTTTTGGACTCAGAAAGACCACTCCTAAAATTTTGGAAGAAAATAAATCTCTCCTTGACTGTCTAGTACGCTTCCCCATCGTCTTTCTTTATTGTCAATCCTCTCACAAATTACGGCCTTTAGGATACACTCCATGTTTTGGGAATGATGAGGTGGAAGACACAAAAAGGGAAGATGACTGTTAGAGCGATTAGAGTTGTCGGCATCTAAATTCTCATGACATTATTAATGGTGGGCATATGTAACTCCAACAATGGCTCCAGAAGGTCAAAGAAGAATATGTCATTGGCTTATGGATGCTAAATTTAAGTTCACCTCGTAGGCTAGTCTAGGCATGGTACCTTACATCAGTATCTTTGAAACGCTAAAAAACTTTTGCCTTGATTTTTAGGCTCAACAATTTCGTGTATATCATAGTACACTTTATCGTTAGAACTTGTTCTAACCATACCTGCAAAAAAAAAAAAAAGGGTCAGCTAAAGAAAATGGGGACAGTAAATCTCTTAAATTGGTTTATCGTCTAAAATCATGAGTCTCCCAAATATATAAACGGCCTCTACAAAAAGTGCCTTGGATGGTCGAGGGAGCCAGTCCTTGGTCCTCAACACAAAGTGCCTTGGACGGTCAAAGGAACAGGTCATTGGTCTTTAACACAAAGTGCTTTGGACGATCGAAGGAGTAGGTCCTTGGTCCCAAACATGAAATGCCTTGGATAGTCGAAGGAGCAGGTCCTTGGTCCTAAACATGAAGTGCCTTGGACGATTAAAGGAACAGGTCCTTGGTCCTTAACATAAAGTGCCTTGGACAGTCGAAGGAATAGGTCCTTGGTCCCAAACACAAAGTGCCTTGGACGGTCGAAGGAACGGGTCCTTGGTTCTCAATACAAAGTGTCTTGGACGATCAAAGAAATAGATCCTTAGTTCTAAACATGAAGTGTTTTGGGCGGTCGAAGGAACAAATCCTTGATCCTCAACACAAAGTGCCTTGGATGGTTCAAGAAACATGTCATTGGTCCTCAACAGAAAATGTTTTGGACGGTCGAAGGAGCAGATCCTTGGCCCCAACAAAAGTGCATTGGAAGGTGAAAAGCGGAAGTCCTTAGTCTTCAATGTGTATGAAGGCTTGCAATTTTGAATTTGTATATAAGCATACATTTCCCGAACTCATAAAATAATTGCAACATAAAAAGTTTAACCTCTACACGAAGAAAATCTTGAATCTCAAAATCCTTAAGTCGCTTCAAAGAATTGAATACCTAAATAAAATAAAATAAAATGTTAGCTTCAACTTTATTAAAACAAAAATACAAAATAAATAAATAACAATAACAATAATCAACAAAAAAAAGGGTCATAAGCATATATTTCCTGAATTCATAAAATAATTGCAACATAAAAAATTTAACCTCTACACGAAGAAAATCTTGAATCTCAAAATCCTTGATTTGCTCCAAAGAATTGAATCCCTGCATAAAAAAAATGAAGAATATTAGTTTCAATTTTGTTAAAACAACAATAATTAACAAAATAAAAGGGGGTCAAAATAAATAAAAAAAAGAAAGAAACAAAAAAAAAAAAAAAAAGGAAAACAAAAGAAAGAAAACAAAACCAAAGATAATAAATGGTTACGTGTGAAAGAAGAAAGGAAAAAGGGGAGTAAAGAAAGTTAAAATAAAAAAATAAATAAAAATTGCTTGTTTCCAAATCTCATAATTCATCCATACAAATAGGCGGGTATCGGACTTTATCCAAGCCCAATTTTTCATGAAACATAAAAAGTCCGTTTAAATCAAATTTTTTATGGGTCGCATAAAATAAATAAATAAATAATCGAAAATCGACAAAAAAATTCTTATTCTCAAATTTGAAGGTTAAGAATTTTATTAAATTTACATTTTGTTCTCAAATGTTTTATCTGTATTAATTTACTAACTGAAAGTTTGAGTTCGAATCAAATCCTCAATTTAAAAAAAAATAAAAAATCAAGAAATTCGAAAATCAAGATTTATTAATTTATTTATTTCATAATAATAAATCTTGAGGGGGGCATTTGTAGATATAAAAAAATAAAAAAATAAAGAAAATAAATTGGGTCGATTTAAACAATTAGCCCAATTAAATTTTAAATCTACTAAGTCCATAAAACCCAAATGCCCATCTCACTCTTTAAATAAATAAACAAAAATAAATAAAAAAATCATAATTACTCAATTATTAAGTAATTACCAAAATTAGCACAAATTTTCTTTTATAAATAGGATCAATGGTCTATAAGAAAAAGGAGAAGAGAAAAAGCAAGCAAGAAGAAGCGAAAGTAGATGACGCAACCACGAAGTACTGAAGAAATTCCAAGGCTGGAAGAAGGAAAGAAAACCTCTCAAGCCTAAATTCGGTGAACCTCAAGAAGATTAAAATCTTCTTCGAGTCAAACATGTTCACGTCAAGTTCAAGAAGGTCAAAGTCTTTTCCAAATCAAATCAAGTTCAAGTTCAAGTTCAAGTTCAAGTTCAAGTACCGAACAAGTCAAGTTTTAACAAATCAGATTTTCAACAATTTTTCGAAGACCAGGATTCAAGCCATGTAACCCCTCGTCTTCAAATATCCTGATAATTAATCAGAAGATTTTTGCAATTTTATAATTACAAAAAGGTCAACATCACTTGTATTTGATCAAAGTACAATTTGTAGTGATTTCTGCATTTTAATACACAAAATCTGTCATACAATGATGCATCACTTTGGCTACTTTACGTGTGGCCTCACCTCGACTAGATAGGAGGTTGATGAGCAGTGTGGAGTTATTGATTTTTTTATTTGACTGTCACATTAGTTATGAGCTGGAGTCTCGTTAGAAGAAGCATAACAAAGATGTTCGTTGATTGAAAAAAAATCAGTAGGCGAATTAGAAGGTCAAATTAGGTCAATTATTTTGATTGATTATATTGATATTCAACAATAATAATATATTTTCTGTCATTATTGCAAAGAATAATTTAGTTGTGAGTCTTCACTAAGCCTCGTGTGAAGTTTGAGAAGCATTTTGTGAAACATGATTTGTTTTTAGAAAATGTATGGTTAAAAAAAGAAAAAAAAATTATGAAAAAGTAATATTTTTTTTTTCTTTTTTGAGAAATTGTTAATAACAACGAGTGGGAAAAAAGTGATTTTGAAAAAAAAAAAAAACAGTTTCAAACGAGGAATAAATACTAAAAGATAAATTTGGTTTTTCTTTTTTATTTTTGCAGACAAAACAAACTCGTTTATCAGAATCAAATTCCAAACTATATGGAGGTGGATAATCAATCCAAGTTACTATACTGAAAATGGACAAAGGCTTCTTTGTCTAAATGCGCTGCACCATTGGCTTCTCGCCGCATAAAAGAGAAAGTTAATAGGAGCTTGAGTTCTTAGCGATTCAATGTGGCTCAGGATAGCCCCTTCTGAAGCATGGGCCTCGATCTTCTTCTGTGCATCATTTGCATTACAACAATCAGATTCTACGGACTTACAATATTTTACCCAATTTTTAATTACACATTCTCAAAAAAACATTTTTCACTTGGCAAAATATGTACCAAACTAGCTTATGCAACAAAAAATAGAAGGGAATTCAAATGAAAAAAATAAAATAAAATAATAATAACAACAACAACAACAACAAAATAATAAAAATGAATGTAATTAAAAATGTGTAAGGACCCAAATTTTGTAAAGATTCGTAAGGTTGGGTATCTCATGCAGTTGGTGATCACCACTTATCTAGGGTCTGCATTACACCATTTCTTCCATGTTTTTGGACTATTTCACCTTAAAAAAAGGATCAGAGACCCTATTAATCTGTAACAAACTACACCTCATATGATCATAGCTATTCTTCTTCAGCTACATTTCTTTCTTTTGCTCATTTCTGAATAATTAATTATTTTTCTAATTTTCATTGAGTGCATGCTTTTCAAAACCTACAACGCATGTAAAGTTTTCTCTTTCTGTAATGCATGCTGGAAATTGCTGCTTAGATTATTGATCGAACACTCACGTGATCACAGTTTTTAGATGAATTTTTTCTAGGTTTAGAATGGATGGATTGACGAAAGGAATTAATTAAGTTGATTTTAAATTCATGAGAATAAGATTAATTTTAGGTTATTAAACTTAGAATGGACTGGAAGACAGAGAATAAATTTTAGAGCTGATTTTAAAACTAATAAGGAATAATAGAGTGTTCAACATAATGTGACATTATTTTAGGGTGACAATTGACTCATCAATTTATAAAAATAATACACCTATAAGAATCTTTGGTAAATTACTTTCATTTTTTCTTTATCTTTCTGTATATAAGTTCTTAAACGCTCGATTGATTAATGTTACCTCTACTGTTTCACAATGCAATCAAATAGTAAACAAGAAGAATGTCATCTGCACCCTATAATCAGGGTCCGTACTGTGATTATTGGGGCCCGAGGCAAAACATATAAATTAAGCCTCCTCCCGAAATCAACGTAAATGCAACAAGTATTATGCAACTAACTTAACATTAAAACAATAAACAAATATATTATATAAAAAGTTTATATTAGTAAATAACAAAACCAATAATGTTTCAAACAATTAGTTAAATACCATTCGTCTTACTGTTTTAAAGGCAAAAATATTAATAAAATCTGAATAGTTTAGCTACTCAACTATTTCTTTCTCTATTGATAACATAGCCAATCCATTCTATCTTTATTGTGGCATAGTTGATCGTACAATAACCAATCATATTAGTTGACAAGGCCGCAATTATATAAATCGACAAGTCTTCAAACATTTCTAATCTCTTAAATAACAAGTTAGGGAAAGTCATTACTTACTTGAGAAGTAGAATTGCGACTAAAACTATGGAATCACACCCTTGAGAATTCCATCGTCATAACTCACGAACCTGAAACAAAAATTTAACATCAAACACCAATATTTAAAAATAGGCACACATTTAATCAAGCTTAGGAAAATAATACATTTAATAAGAACTAATAACCATTAAAACTGTAATACTTTAATTAATTAAAAAGAAAAGTTAAAAAAAAAAAAGAAAGACAAAAGAAAAAAGAAAGGCAGGCGGTGGAACTCAAGCCAATTCATTATAATCTGCCCAAATCAATTTAATAACACACAACACACAAGAAAATGGTACAGAGAAGGAGAAGAGAGAAAAAGAGAAAGGAAAAAGAGGGGAATAAAGGGAAAAGAGGAAGAAAAAAGGGAAAACTCGCCAACGTGTTAGAAATTAAGTGGGTTATGTTATTAGGTTTGAATTTCTTAATTTTGAAAGGTAAGTAAAAGTTATTTATTGAAAGGTTATGTTTGATTTTATAGTTGTTAGATTAAATTCAATTTTATTGACGGGGTTAAGTATAATATACTATGAAATTGAGTAAAATGAAAGAAAAATTAGTTTTAGTAATTAAAGAGACTTTAGTTGTCTAAACGTAAAATAATTAAGTTTTGGTATCACTTATTTAATTATTGAAATTACTTAAAATAGTTAATTGTTGATTTAAATAATATATTATATTTCAGGCGGCGATACAAACATCGGGACAGTTCACCAATCGAATTGATTTTGGTGTATATAGTTCTGTGAGTGAAAAAATATAAATATTTTTACGGTTGTTGTTTTGCGAGATCCTTGTGGATTGATGACCAAAGAGGCGATGATTTGGTTTTTCCCATTCCAGTTGTACACCTTTTGTTAAAGGTTTTTTGCATAGTGACGGGCTTACCTCTGAGCCCCCCATATTAGGCTATTTTTGCTGCACTGGGGTGAACAATCTCTTGTTGCCACGCGTTTTATGCAACGTGAAATTATACCGCAAGTGTACGGTGTCAAGTTTTGTAATATAGTATTGAAGTAAGAGTGTCGAATCCACAGGGATTGTATTTAATTTTCACTAAGTACTATAATTATGCAATTTCTATTTTATTTAGATGAATGTATGATTGAATCGATGTTTTATGAATGAACGATTTAAACTAAACTAACGTGATTGGATGTGACAAATTTGGGGAATACAAATTATCAGATGAGAGGGCCTAGGGATTGATTTCACCTAACTTTCAATTATGATTCAGCGAATTTAAATTATTCCAATTAATTTTTCCATATTTAAAAGCAAGAATCTTAATGTATTTCTAACCCCCTCTCTCGAACACCAATTAGAAATTAACCCTGGATCCCAATTCTAACATCTCTATTCAAAATTGAAAATCAAGAATTTAATAAAGGTCTGATTCTTTTATGGAATAAGCTTCACAGATTTATACTCTCTCGAAACCTATAAATTCTTTGTTGTATCACTCTTATGATCACGCCTAAATTCCCACTATCTCAAGCGCTGGAATTGATTAACATCAAATCATCCAATTGTTGATCAGGCAATTGAAATCATTAAAATCATGATACAATTAAATCTATGCAGGAAAATCAAAGAAATAATTATAAAATCATCAAACCATAATCTTGATTCGGCTAAATCAAACCCCTAGATAAATTGTTTAATTCATGGTATAATAAATGAAAATCATACAAACTATAATAAACAACATAAAGAAAAGGATTGAAAAAACTAGTCTTTTGGGTAGATCTTCAATCTTCTTCCTTGATGTTGTTCCTCCTTACTTTCGATGTCTTCAATTTTTTTTTGCCTCCTTCAAATTGTGTGGTTGAATTCTTCAATTTTGCCCCCTTCCATTCTTCTTGAAAATAGGGTTTTTGAGTTTTACTTATAGTATGTTAGGGGCCTTGGACGAAATAGGGTTGAATTGGGCCAATAAAAGAGTCCAAAAACATAAAAATGTGTTCTCCCGCATGTCCCGCGCCTCGGCGCCAAATATGGGCGCTACGGCGCTTGGTTCGGTCGAAATGATAGACTGTACATCCTTCAGTGTTTTTAGCATAACCTTTGCATCCGATGTTCAATTGAGATGACTCAAGATGCATTGAAAAGCTAACTCAAAGGGCTACAACTTTTATTTAGGCATCATTCATTATCTTGATCGTTTGCTATAACAAAAATGGGTCTCAATATGAGACTGAAACTTCGAGGCATAACTTTTCGGTTGGAAATTGATTTGTGATTATATTTTGACTAGATTTTATCCCTTTGACATCTTTTTTTCATCCAATTGACTCCTAGCACTCTCGGATCTTCATTGTGAGGTTCAACACAACTTTTCAATTTTTGTACTTTAGTCCCCAAACTTTGGATCTCTTACATTTGGTCATTTCTCCAATTTCACCAACTTTTGCATATTTCTTTCAATTTCATCAACCTACATCACAACATTGAAACACACATTAAAAAGCTCTAAAACACTCTAAAGAGTAGCAAAATAACAAATTAGATGGCATAAATATCGTGAGTGTAAAGCACTCATCAAATGCCCGCAAACTTAATATTTTGCTTGTCCTCGAGCAAACACAAACTAAAGAGAATAACAAACAAATGCACAAACTCAATTAAAACCGACAGTATCACGTAAGAACAGTTTTTTTTTGCTACAAAATTAAAAACATAGCATTGATGTCATGAATCACTTCAAAGTTATAATGCACAAGCTGAATTCTTACATATTCAATGCAAAACGGGTGTGTGTGTGTGTGAAGAGTTAAGTGCAACGCTGTACAATAATAAATTGATTCAATTCCCGACCTTAAAAGTCAAATATTTTCTTATTTCGCTCTTGGGATTCACACACCCCCAAACTTGTTTTCTTTTCTCTTCCCAAAGTTGTAATCTAAGGTGGATTTTCAATACTAATTTCTTATACCGCTCAAGTTTGGTGAGATTTTATTCATTGTAGTTCAACATATCAATAAATGAGGATTCTCCTTATTTTTGACTGCTTCAACCTGTAGGAATCAACCAAGTTACTAACCCCTTATCAAAAGCCTAATCCTTTCAAACAAGTGTTTAGGGCTTCATCAATGCATGTGATATCCATTTTTTCGATATAAATTTATTTTTTAATCACCCTTTGTGCGGACGTCTCTACATTAAGCTTTCTAAATGACCCCTGTAGCGAGCTTTAGGCCGATGACTCCCAAATCAGACAATTTTAGGGCTTCAGGTTTTAAACCCTTACATGCTTAATCACTCTAGTCATAAAGGTTACGAAGAGACGATTCACAATGAGATTATTATGATTGTCCTCATTGGGATTTTGTGTGTGTGTGTGTGTGTGCAGTGATTTGTGCAATGCCCCTTATTAAACACCTATTCTCGAAAATCGACCTCTAACTTAAGATTTTCACCCAATTTTCATCATATTAGTCTTTGACAGTCCACACAAAAATTAGCACACACGGAATCCACATTTATCTCCAAGTTTCCCTACAACAGTGCAATTATCCAAACATCCTATATTTGGTTTAAGGGTATAATAATTTTTTATGGTTGTTTGGGTTTAAACTTGAATCAGCCCACTCATGTACAACGCTACAATCAACTCACGTGCAAAAATAATTTCCGTTTCACACGAATAAGTAAAAATCTAACTCACACATATAACTTATCCGTAATCCATAAACCAATACATGTTCTCAATAGTATACATCATTGCCGACAAGGCTATCTAACTCACACAAGCATGCAAAACATAAAATGAATTTTTTTTAACAGTGCACCCTAATAAGAAAATTAAAAAAATTGCACACAAATCACACAAAATAATAAAAAAATATGTAGGCAATTAGAAAATTTATGATACACTCCCAAACTTAAACTAAACATTGTCCCCAATGTTAAATTAAAAGAAAATGAGGAAAACTTCTTTGAATTGTCTGAATTGCCAATGATGGTCTGGTGCTATGATACTGGACTTGATTGATATTTCTTCTAGTTTCTCTCCCAACTTGATATTTATCCCGTTACTCTTCCTCAATTGGTTTGATTATTCCACAACGTCAAGTTTCTGAAAATTCAAAATGTAGATATTAAATTCATGGAATAAGTGTTACTTAACTCGAACATCTAATAACCAACTTGACTGTTCAAAGACCTAAGGGAGATGAGGTAGGGCTGATGAATTCCTAAATAAAAAAAAATTGAAATGAAATAAACTCTCCTATAATTCAAAACAAATAAAATAAGTGAAAAGGTAAGAGCGCTTGGGTTGCCTCCCAAGAAGCGCTTCTTTATAGTCACTAGCTTGACTCAACTGCAACGTCTACGGTGGATCCTCAAGTGGCACATTTCTCTTATTTTTGAACTTTATCTTCGGCTTTGTATTCTTCTTCATTGTAAGATGGTGAACAAACTTAGGCTGTTTTTACCCTGGTATGGCAATGTTTGGAGGTTTCAAAGGTCTATCTACATAGCTCTTTTTTTTTTTGTCAGGTGGGTCAGCTTCTTGAGCTAAGATGAAATCCACTGCTTTCTTCATTCCTGAGTCATTACCATCAGTAGATGCATCCCTTGTTGAGTAACTAATTTCCATGTATTGCACCAAACGATCCTAAAATAATTCTCCTTTTTCTCCATTTCCTACAATTAGTTCAGCTGATTGGATCATTTTGCAAGTGTTAACTTTTCCTTACTCTGGGGCTTTCTTTTTTTGATGGATGTTGAAATTTACTTGCTCTTCATTAACTCGTAGTGTCAACTTTCCTTCTTGCACATCAATCAATGCTCTTCCAGTAGCCAGGAAAGGTCGGCCAAAAATCAACGGTACTTTCTCATCCTCCTCCATGTCCAATACCATAAAGTCCACCGAAAAGATGAACTTATCAACCTTTACCAACAGATCTTCAATAATGTCTTTGGGATATGTGATCGATCTATCCACCTGTTGCAAAGTAAGGGTTGTGGGATTCACTTCTCCAAGACCTAGCCTTTTGAACACTGATAAGGGCATCAAGTTTATGCTAGCTCCAAGGTCACATAGTGCCCTATCAAATGTGATACCACCAATATTGCACAGGATGTTGAAGCTGCCCGGATCTTTCAATTTGTGAGGAAGCTTCTTCTGAAGTATGGCACTACACTCCTCTGTTAGCTCAATAGTCTTAAAATTCCTCCAACTTTCTCTTCTTTGACACCACTTTCTTTAAGAACTTGGCATAGTTAGGCATTTGGGCCAAGACTTAAACAGTGTCAAAAAGTAATCAGTGACACGACATTCACCACGGACAATGAAATGTACAGAATGTGTCAAAATGTAACCACGCTAGCCAATAGCAATTCGAATGTAATTTCAAAGAAAAACGTAAAAAATTCAAAATCCAGGCAATTAACATCCTTTACCACCTAAACCAATTCAAAAAAAATGTAAAACCAAGTTTAACACCATCGTCATGCTATCTGGCAATTCATCAATTCATCACAATTAATTCTTTGTTCTCTTTGCCCTTCCCCTCGTATACGGAGTCCTGGTAGCAGGTGCCGGATGTCGCAGCCGTGCCGATCGCCGTCTCTTTGTAGTAACTCCACCTCCTACTCGGGCTACAGTGGTGGGAACTGGGATTTCAGTCACACTACAATAAAACAGTGTGAGTAAATTAGTTCTGGCAAATTTTAAAACTTTACAAGTACATGAAATAACAATTGATCGATTTGCTCATAAATAACCCACATATCTTGTAGATGGTCGGTTCTAGTAGGTACTGGCATATCCTGCTCGTCTGGACATGCCTCCATGTGTCCTCCATTTTACGCACATATTGTTTCCGTCTTGCATGTCAATGTCCATCTCTTCGTCATGGTCGTCAGGCAATGGGTAGTGGCCTCTTCTGTATACAATAAATAAACAATTGCACTGAATGAGCGAGTTCAAAGTTACATGTACATTACTGTACAATAAATCAACATTGTAATATTTGACATGAACGAGCTCAATAAGTGTACAATAAATCATACTTAACGCACATACCTTGCGGTTCCGCACAAAATGGGTCAGGGTCGGTGTCACCTCCCCGTACGTCTAAGTCATAGATCTAAAAGTTTTTGAAAATGTCAGTGACCGGGGGTAAAGTCAACATTGTCATAAAGAAATGTAGCACGCATATGGTAAATTACCTGATTCTCTGGGCTCGAGGTCAACAACAACTGTAGGTGCAGTGGTTATAGAGCTGTATGCGGGGACAACGGTAGATATCAACTCCCTTAGTTTTTTAAATTCTTCAGACAAGTACTGCATGATTTCAAACTTCACGGAGTGAGGCCGCATTTTTATGAGGATTATTTGATTGAGCAACATGCCCTGAGCTTCGTCTCTCGTGAGCCATTGGTCGTGCATAAGAGGTAGATGGTGCTGCCTGCATGAGAGAAGCAGCTCTATACATGTAGGGGGTGGAAAATGTCCTCGTCTGCACACTTTGTCGAACTCGATCATTGTCATTATCCCCACTATCATGGTCCTTCGAGTCCTCCCCTTCCCCCTCTCCATTTTCATCGGCTCCTGACCCCTCCCCATCGCTACTATCCCCTAACCCTCATGGTCCTCATCAGAAGTCTTATCCTCAGAGCCGCCCACACTGGAACTGTCTAATGGCTCTGTGTGGAACCATGGAGCAATGCTGTCCCTGGCAAGGTCGTCCAATGTAGGCACAAGAGGATCATTAAATAGCATAAGAGTGGCAATATGAGGTTGTTCACGTTCGGCTTCGATGGGACGCAGCGTCACGTGTATTACAACATAAACGTATTCGTTGAGTATCACCACATATGGTACAATGACGAATGGAACGAATGAGTACATAGAACTAACATAAAAATTTACCTGTACATTCTTGAAGAAAGCATCGTACGTGCGTTGCGGTGGCTATTTTGTTGATGTCCAGCTGTGAAGCCGTGGGAAACGCTGACCAAGACACCGACCAAATCGATCACCAATTTTAGGCATCGTCTCGAATGCCCTTATCTATTACAGCAGAAAAGAAATGTGAGTTGACAACAAAAGCAACCGCTAAATACATTTGCATTAAAATAATGAATACGCCATATAAAAGTACCTACACAGCAATGGGAAAGCCATGAACCGTGTAACTAACCACCTTTTTTTTCTTTTTCTTAGCATCCAAAATTTCCTTGCCCAACGGCCTCGAAGGCCCCTATCAGACATCTGTATGAGACTCTATCCCAAGGATAGGAAAAAACATGTCCAGATCATCGATGATGGACAATGTCTCCATATTGATACCAGCATTGTTATCCGGAGCATTGAAGACTCCTTCGATGATCAAAGTGAGGTTGAGCTTGTACCGATTGGCTCAGGGCGTCGACAGTCGGAGAAATATTTGCTCAAGTTGGGCACACGAAATCTTGTCCATATTTTTGAAGTATTTGTCCTTCAGTCTCCTCTTCTCAAGAACTCGGTCCATTGCATTGTCAGCCGGGAGAAGACCACACCTTAATGTGGTGACGAGGGCATACTCTTGCATGCTGAACCTAGCAAGGTAGCCTTGCAAGTTGAACCACAGTTTGTGCCGCTTATCTGTTTGTACGTAGTAGAGCACGAGCTGTTAGATTAATTGGGCCGAGAACTAGAGATCGGGAACCTCAGCCAAGAACCCGAGGCATGAGTTGTGGAATTCAGCTTGTTGTTGCTTGTCAAAATGCTTGATGACTGTTTTTACATACCAAATATTGCTTCTCTGTGATATGTGGCCCCATAGCCGTGCATTCTCTGGAACAAAAGGCTCAAAATCCATGTCTGCAAGACAAAACAAGAAATGCATGTGTCAGACCATAATATAATAATTCTAGCTGCATATGGACCAAAAACCACAAGTATGTTGTGAAGTGTCTATCAAGAGTTCTACCTGAATACAACAAGTATCATCCACAACAATTTGATTGCAAGTGAAAGCAAGGTTATGACACACGTAACATAAACATTGAATGAAAGATATGTCAAGTGTCAATCAAGATTTCTACCAAATGCATACAAGTATCACCCATATTACTTCAAGTCATCCTTTAAGAATTTACTTATGTAAGATTGAAATTAATACGAAACACACCAAGCTGAGGCAAGGACTGAACTGTCATTCTCGACATTTTATCTTTAGACAAATTCATCTGTCGAGAATTACTGCGTCTAACTGTCGGGAGCCACAGTTTAGCAACAACTATTGAGAGATGAACTGTCAGGAAATCTAGTTTTTTCCTTCATACATAGGTATTATACAAAAGAAAAACATGAAAAACACGTAGGTAAAATTCATTATAAGAAGCTATAACATTCCAATTTCAGTGCGAGGATCAATGTGTTCGTGTAACATTCATTAGAGTTCCAATTATCTACTACAATTCACATTTTCATTTGACTCCAAACAATTAAATAGGACATAAAGTAGATAGACAAGTGGCTAGAATAGTACAATTCCGATTATAGTGGTTTATTGCTAATGCATAAAATTTGATTTTAGATAATACTGTTTCTAACAAGAAATTTCTTTGGAAGTCTAAAAGATAAAGATATATAAATACATCTAAGTTTGCACAAGCCAAAACACATCCCAGCAATAGGCTGTAGCCTGCAGAAGAGTTATCCAATTAAGATTTTTAAAGCGGTCTTGAAACAAGATACTAAAGAAACGAGTCAATTATGTATTTCTATAACCACAGATAACCAGAATTCCTAAGTAAAAGATAATTTATGTGAAAAAATAGAGGATGTGTGTAATCATGATATATTTAAAGTACAACGGAAGATATAATAAATGTTGAAAGCAAATTACCTTATTTATTAACCCTCGTCAATTACAGAGCTGCTAGTGCTCTTAAACAGCTCAAATAATGCTTCAACTTCACTAACACTGACTGCAGAAAAATAAAATTCCACGTATTCAGGTTTTGACTTAGAAAACCACAAGGAAAGAATTGAGATAGCATATCACAGCAACAACCTTAGATGACAATGAATGAGTGTTGACTTGAAAGCTAATTGCAATAATTTTTATTATCAGGTGTAAATAAAATATTTGTTCAGCATGTTAATATAAACCCCAAAGAAATTTTAAGGCATAATGTATTAAAAACTTTACAAATTTCCATTAAATGCAACGAACAGGCAAGTCACCACTCATCATAAAAAAATACAAAACAATACAAATGTTAAACTACAAAAAGGACCGTGTAGTAATTCTTATTTCCCTAAAAATCGATCGTAACCCAACAAATAAGATCAATAAACCATATTTTCTTGTTCGTTACGGCTGATTGGCGGCGGTAGGACTGTATTTTCTTGGTGGAACAGAGCAGAGTAGATATTAAGAAAAGCTAATGGAGAAGAAGAAACCAAACCTCGGGAAGAAAGTAAAATGTGGGGAAGAAAACGAAAATGACGACAGATGAAAAGGATAAGGGAAAGGAAAGGAAAATTACCGAAAAAGAGTGATGCCAACAGGGGCGGAGTCAAGAAAATTATTCAGTGTGAGCAAATTTAAAACTTTAGACGGTCAAATTTTGAGATTTTTGCTAGGCAGCCTAGGCTTTCCCTAGTCAGTGTATAAAACCTCTAGCTACAAGAATAGCCCATAAACAATACTTATTCATTAGTTAATCATTTTTCATGATAATAATCCCTCAAGCTTTTTTCATAACAAGCCAAAAATTTCTCAACCTCCGGCATAACTAGATTTACAATGTCAAGGCAAAGACTTGAGAATCTTAGATTTTACATGATATATTTTAGCAAAACATAAAACTTAATTTCATACACAAACAACAGACCTATCGCTAATTTCTCATTCTTTTGGATTCGACAAAATTACACAATATAGTAAACAAGATTTTAACTCTTTTTGTTCTTAATACTATTCAATATTATCCAATCTTCCTTATTGAACATTTCGTCATTATCTAACATCATCCGGTAGTCACAGCTAGATGTTTAACACCCATTATTTTACTACAGTTAAAAAGGACTTGTACTTTGGTTTTGCTTTGCAGGTAGGTATTCCCGTGCTTCTCGAATGGTTGGGACATTTTGCTTTCCACCCTCTTCAACCCTGCAATAAGGTAATAAAATTTCACCTCTCAAGTCTAATCTATTCTTTCGATGAAGAGCATGCAACCTTTAACACTTTTCATTGTGGGGATTTTATTGTATAAGTATTTTGCGATCAATTTAAAGACTTACTACATAAATTGTTGTAGGCCATTGTTAAACACATTTCCAGCCAAAATGAAATACGAATGAAGGCGTCGGCTTGAGGCCTAGAAATATAGAGCTGGTTTAGACTATAAATTGAGTTTAGTGTATGCTTTAAGCAGGTTTGCTGTTATTCATACAATAAATCTGTCCGAAAAGTGTTCTGATGATTTGGACAGAATATATCACTCATTTTTTGTATTATTTAGCAGTTAAAGCTAAATTTTGCAATAGAAAGAGACAATTGTACGAATAATTTTTGTTTTAACAACCAGAAGAAAAATAAAAGGTGATTATGTTCCTCATAATGTAAATTCCTGTGATTCATTTTAAGCTCCTGTTTGGTGTAGCTAAAACAAAATTTTATCAGATTTTGATAAAAAAAAAAAAATGAACGAAATGTTTGGTTGAAAAGTTGATAAAATTTTTGTATCTAATTAAAATGTTGGTGAAAATTAATTGTTAAATTAGACTTACATTTTTAGTTAAATCAAACAGGTATTTAGTATCATTAGGAGAAAGAAAGAATTTGATAGTACAAAAAACTCGAGAGCAAAATTTTCCAACTTTTTAGTACATCATAGATAAAAAATTGCATCATGAAAAACTCATTCCTTAACATCGACTCGTAAATAAAGGTGCTCAATGTACTTATTAAGGTACACTTTTTAGAATATGATGTGAAATTCCCAAGTAATTGTTACGATATATCGTCCCATCAAATTAGATGTCCACAACATTTTATATTTTTAACTAGGTGACTTTATGGAATCAATCTTTCGAATAGGTTGTTCAAATAGAAGTACCCTGTCCCAATACTCATATCACCTTGCACGAGGGTCTCTTAAGAAGGGACATCTACTCTTAACATTATTATCACATCATTATTTAAAATTCACTCTTAAAACTAAGTTTAAGCAGAGGGTGCCCAAATGAGTTTAAACCGATGAAGCGGACCTTTTATGACACAAGGTTATTCCAAAGGAAATGCAACAGCTCACAAAAACACACACTGAGAAAATTATTTATTGAACACTATTCTAAATTTTATAATTTGAAGAATTTGTTGAAATTATTTTTGGGATTTCTATTTATTTTTGTCAAACACTATGATAAAAAACAAAAAAAGAAAAAAAAAAAAAAAAAAAGAGAGAGAAAGGGAGAGAAAGAGAGACGCTTTTAGCGACGGTAGTGGCGGAGGGAGGAGGCTCGGTGTCAGCAACTCGGTGGCAGTAGGTACAACTCACAAGTTTGAAGAAAGCTTGGCATTCAATCACGCTGAAGGTGCAGAGATTGTCGACTCTGAGTGGCTGCTGGTGTAGCTACGAGTACAAACCGGTTCGATTTGGGAAAACCAAATGGGGAGAGAGAGAACGTGGGACAGTGGAAGGAAGAATAATGGAAGAGAGAGAGGCTGATTTGGTTTTCAAATTTTAAAAGTTTCTTTTTTTGTGCAAAGAAAAGAGTATGCAGATTCAGTCATGTCGTGCCCTGCAATTTTCAAAGTTTTTGTATAATTTGTCATCTAGTAATTTCTCATTTACTGAAGGATATATAAGGTATTGAAATTAGTAAGAGATCCAGAAATGTGCAAAGATATCCAAAAATGACAATTTTGCAAGCTCTTTAAGACAATGAAATTTTTGTAAATGCAAATCCAAATTTTGACATATAATGTAATTTCCACTTAAATTATTTCTTATTCACTTATTAATCATTTTGATATTGTCAACAATATTAAACTCAAATCGAGTGCTAGTAAAGTATTTTAATAATATAGTCGAACATATGAAAATATATGCAATATTTACAACCTTCATTTACCAAGAGTGTAAACCGACAATACAAACATTGTAAGTAAAAAATTCCTACAGCAAAACCTCCGAAAACTTCAACATCCTACAATAATACAAAATATATTATAGTTTGCGCAACGAATCCTTCAAATGTATACTTAACACAATATCCAACTCTATATTTTCTTCTCCAATTTTCTCTAACGTCTAGTTTGAAGTTTGTGAGTGAATTACCTAAATGGTCACTCAACTTTGCAAAAAGTTTCCATGGGTCACTGAAGTTCATTGATGAATGAGGTAATTTTTAAAGTTCAGTGGCCCCGTGGAAACCTTTTGCAAATTTCAGCGATAAATTGGGTGATTTTTAAAATCCAGTGACTCCGTGGAAACTTTTTGTAAAGTTCAGTGACCATTTTGATAATTCACTCTGAAGTTTGGATTATATAGCCTTTCGTACATTGGCTCCAATTAGAAATAAAAGCATCACTAATTTAATGTTATAGTTTTGGACTGTTTGGTCATTATATAGTAACCTCCTACGTAGTGTTGACAAGGTCAAAACAAGTAATAATGTAGTGGAAACAGCAACATAAAGTTTACACCAAAGCTCGTTCGAGCAAGCAATCTAGTCATGCTTAATAGAATATTATATCAAAATAAAGTAAGGTAGGGTGTAAAAAAATGATGAATAAATTTTGGATTGAATGTATCCAAAGATCCCTTTTATATTACAAAAAATGCTACATAAGCGATAGAAATTTCCATTGTCGACGCCAAAATTCTGTCATGAAGACTGAAAAAATGTGGGCGAATCAGAGAGTCAAATTAGGATCAATTATTTTTTACAGACATTAATATTTAGTGACGCTAATAGATTTTTCTGTCACTATAGCAATGAATAAACTGGTTGTGAGACTTCACTGCTCCTAGTGTGCAGTTGATTGTTTAAGAAGTTTTTTGTGAAATGTGATCCCTCAAAAAGTTAAGGATTAGTAATCTTTTCTAGAAATCGAATGGATTCAATGTTATATGATAATTGTATTTTGTACATTTATCTAGACCAGTAAATTGGAGTATTTGTTTGTAATTTGAATGAGTTATAGCTTAATTATGTTTGCAAAGTTGAATTCAATGCAAATTTGTGATATTTGGAAGAAAAGAACGAAAAACAGGCAAAAATGAAAGAAATTTGAAGTTTGGGAACCAAAGTGTAAGCATTCAGTAGTTGATTCAAACCATGAAATGATAATTGAAAATTATATAGGACCAACTGGATGTAATTAGAGGTCAAAGGAGTGAAATAGAGTTGAAGTATTTTCACAAATCAATTTCTAGTCGAAGAAGCTATGCTCTGAATTTTTAGTTTCAATTTGAGACCCATTTTTCGAATAGCAAACATTCTAGTCGAAAAAATTGTATTTCTAGAAGAATTGTAGATATTTGAGTTAACATTCTAATTCACTTTAAATAAACTCATTTGGACATTAGAAAACAAATTTATGACAAAAATATCAGAAGCTGTTAAGGGACAATGGTGCGCACCCGAATCAACAGTTTTCTTTCGCGACTCAAACTCTTTTGGGATTCAAATTGAATGCAATTTTGAACTAATTTTGACTCTTATAAATAGAGAACATGGATTACAAATTGAAAAAAAAAAAATAAATTCATCAAGAACAAAGAGCCAGTTACTATTTTTGAGGGAAGGGGTCAAGCCCTAGCAAGAATTAAAGGTCAATTACATCAAGGAATTGAAGAAATTAACTTTGTAGTTGAAGATCAACATCTTGTTATTCTTTCATAATCCGAGTGATATTTTTTTTATTATTCTTTTAATTCATATATTAATATGCTAGGCTAGATCCGTTTTTATATTGGATGAAGATACAATTTATTTATTATTTATTTCTAATTTAAGACTAGTAGATTAGTTTAATTCTTGTGTTTCTTGATTAATTTTGAATACCACCAATTAAATAATTAGTCGCTTGTTGTAGTATTAAGAGACTCACAATAAATTTAGAACGTTACAAAATTAACATATGTACAATAGACGTTAGAAATAACATTTATCACTTGTGAAATGATGTAGATAATCTAAAATTCAATGCGTTGTAACCATTCGAATTTGGGTTATGAATAGATTTAGGTCATTGTTAGGATAGAATTAATTTGTTTTAGAAAAGAAAATTAAATATATTAACTTTATCGATTATTAAGAACGCATGAACAAAACTAGATTACTAATCAAGAATTGAAATAAATAGCAACATGCAGATTCTAAATCCAATGCAATAATCCATAATTTTAATAAAAACCAAACTTTTATTGCTTTCTTAAAATAATTTAGCAAAAATAAAATCAAAATCTCCATTTTGTTTTACATAATTCGAATTCCATATGAAACTAGTAAACTTGATTTGGATTTGTTCCCTATGGGACGATACTTTCATCTCACTCAAATCTATTACTTGTCAACGATCCCATATGCTTACGGGTATCACAAGAACATTAAAATTACGTGAGGAAGGTAATCAAGAAACAAAGAAGATGTGCTGCACCATTTACTTCTCACCACATAAAAGAGAAAGGTTAATCCCGTGAATGAGTTCTTAGCGATTCGATGCGGCTTAGGATAGCATTACATCATAATGTGGCTTGGTCTTCTTTAGTGCATCAATAGCATTACACAAATCAGATTCTTTGAAGGAGATGGAGAGCCCTTGGCTTAAAGGCAAACCTATCTTGTGTGCTTCTAAACTAGGCCTAGTCTGTCCACCTTAGCCCTTGCAGTCTGATATTCCTCAAGGAATATAGTGGAACGCTGGATTATTATGAGTAGATCGTGTTGCTGGTCTGTCCACCATAGCCCTTGTAGACTGATATTCCTCAAGGAATATAGTGGAACGCTGGATTATTATGAGTAGATCATGTTGCTGGTCTTCAAAGACACCATATTTCGACTTTTCCAGTACTCTCACATGACAACCATCAGTAGTCTTAGATCCAACTGTAATTGGTAAATTGAGTGTCCAAAATAACGTGTCATTGAGTTGCAATTAAGGTCAAAGAATTGGTGGTTGGTAGTATAGGTCTTAAAGGATTCAAAAACATCAAAGACGAAACAAAGAGAAGAATTTGTCACAAAACACTTGCCAAATGCATATTGCTTGCTCGAACAGAAATTACAATGAAGGCGCTGCTTGCTAGGCATGACCCGGGCGCCTGAGCGGTGGCTTACAGCTAGTTGGCTGCGATGAATAGCGCTCAAGATCTCAAACACTTGGTATTATATATACACAAGCCACATTTTATTTCTTTGGGTGGTTGAACGATTATTCATTCAAGAGAACAAATTATTGAAGCTCAAGAATACAATCCAAAGATATCTTGATTCAACTACAAGATCAAAACTTCATAATTATTCTCAAATATCTTTTGCAATTGGTTGAGCCTTTATTTTAATCAAGAGAACATCCTACAGAGACCAAATATATATTCCTTAAATCTCATGGTTCAATCAAAAGGCGAAAAAAGTTTAGATCAAACTCCTATAACCCTTCAATGTTCTGAAGTTGAGAAGAGACAGCTAGAGTTCCAGTTGTTTCAGAACGAATTCGTTCATGGTAATCCACTTGGAGAGGAAAGAAGTTTATATTTGTTAAAAAGTGCAGGTTGCACAATCGAAGTGGTTCTTCGATTATTTACATGTTAGGTGGTGAGAGTTTACTAAAATTTAGTTGTGTCTGGACCAACTGCAAGTTATCTTTTCTAGTGGAATGTTTGGGTAAGGTTTGTCTAGAGATTTTTTTATCCTTGTGAAGAGTTTTTCAAGAAGTTTTCATTTATTATTAAATTTGGTGTTATTTGATCTACATGTTAATGATTGATTGTTAGTATTTAACAATGATTTAAACTATCATCTAGAACCAATAAATAGTGACTTGTTACTTTTATTGTTAATTATTTAATTTCGCACTATAAACCTATTCATTCCCTCTAGGTGTCATTAGGTTTAGACGTCGATCTTTCAATTGGTATCAAAGTTTAATTGTGATATGTAACATAATTTTGTCTAGATGAGTCAATCACTTTCCATTTTTCCTTATTTTGATGGTAGCAATTATGCTCACTGGAAGGTTAGGATAAGAAGTTCCTTTATTTATTTATTTTTTATTTTTTTAAAGTCTATAAATGAATGGGTTCGGGTTAGTGTAGAAAAGGGTTGGACCACTCCATCTACATCTATTGCTGGTACTGTTACACCAACAAATATCTTTACTTGAACTAAGGATGATTTTGTCGAGTGTAACTTGAATAGTAGAGGTGTCCAAGCCATCTTTATGGCTATCTCACATAAAGAGTTTAAGCATGTGTCCATATGTGAGACTGCGAAAGATGCTTGTGATATTTATATCTAAGGTTAATGCTATTGAAAAAAGTAAGGACTTAGATAAAAATAAGATAGAAGAACTGTTAGGATCTCTCCAAACCTATAAACTTAACCTATCCCAGTCTAAGAAAAATGTGTTTAGCCCTAAACAATGTCAATGGAGAGACAAGTGTTCAGGCTAATGACACTTTAGAGTGATGCAAACCCATGTAGCAATAATAAACCCACAAGAGACTGAATCAAACTCAACATACATTTATTCGCCAAGATCAATGCTTAGTCCATTTTAATTTGAACAAGTAACCCCATCTCTTCTTTGACTCGGTTGCTCGTGATCTAGTCATCAGATCTTTTTCAACGATCAAACGATCCTTGCCTCGGCTTGCCTTCATTGCATTCGTTCCATGGATTACATCATCCCCTTCCTCTTTAAAAGAATTCGACCTCGAATATGTACCAGCATCAAAGAGAGAAATATCAGACACATTAAAAGCAGCTGAAACATTAAACTCCCCAGAAGATCTAGCTTGTAGGCATTGTCATTAAGCCTTTCAAAGATCTGAAATGGACAATCTCTCTGTGGTTGCAACTTTGATTTTCTTTGTTCTGAAAAACCCTCTTTTCTCAAGTGTACCTAAACCCAATAACCCGGTTCAAATGTAATGCTCTTCCGGCCTTTTTTTCCTTGTGATACATAGTATTTTCTTCTTTTCAATTTGCATTCTTACCTTCTCATGAAGTGATTTCACCAATTCGACCTTCTTTTTTCATCTAAACTACCTCATTCATTAATAGTTAAAGTAACTAAGTCCAAACGTGTTAGTGGATTAAAACCATACACAATTTCAAAAGGTAAAAACAAAATAGTAGAATTCGTGACCCTATTGTATGTAAACTCAATAGCAGTCTTCCCAACTCTTCAAATTTTTATTAACTAGTACGTAGCAATTATATCATGGTCCTATTAACTATCTCAGTTTGCCCATCAATTTGTGGGTGACAAGTTGTAGAAAACAATAATTTTGTGCCTAACTTATTCTACAAAACCCTCCAAAAGTGGCTAAGAAATTCAATGTCCCTATCCAATACAATGCTTCAAGGCAACCCATGTAATTTTACTACTTTCTTAAAGAATAAATCCGCAATGTTAGTCGCATCTTCAATTTTATGACATGGAATAAAATGTGCCATCTTGCTAAACCTATATACTATCAGAAATATTGAATTTCTTCCTTTCTTATCGTAGGTAAATGATATGATCCAGGAGTCGAGCCCGACGAAGGCAAGTGCGAGACGAGACCCGTTGATAGTCGATGGCGGACCAATGATGTGATCAAGGGCAAAGCAAGTGAAACAAGCGATGGGATTGCTCGTTCAAGAAATCATTGATGGAATCATGTTCGGGACTCAAAATGGAGCAATTTTCATGTTCGGGTCGAAGGCCGAATCAACTTGGATCAATTTGTTATCAAGCGACGAAAGCGGAGGCTAAAGACAACACCATGTGGCCGCACAGGCAAACCCACATGCGGCCGCACACATGCATACCGAAAACCAAAAGTGCAATTTCAGTTGAACCATGCGGTTGCATGAATTTACACCATGCGGCCGCACAAGCCAAAAATTTGGCGAATTTTTCAATTTTGGCAATTTTTCATATTTTGTTAGATTTTGATTCTTTTCCACATTTTGGAGATTATACTCGACTTTTGCACGATTTTTACCTAGTTTTTAGGTTTAGTATAAATAGGAGTTTCCATTCAATTGTTAAAAAACCTTTGACATTATTGATAATGAATTAAAGTGAAGCGTATTGTCTTCTCTTCATCGTTCTTCATTGAACAATTTTGAACTTATCAAGTGTTAACTTGTGGCGTTTAAACAACCGGATTTAATTCTTGGATTGCGTGATCAAGGGGTCTTTCTAGCGTCGTTCTTGTTGGGTTTTTTGGTTCGACTTTCTTTTGGGTTAATCCTAAACTTTGGATTAATTTGGCTTTCTTGGGTTCGTCAATCTCGTTGTGGGTTTCGTAGTCAACGTTGATACGGGATTCGCATCAGTTCGTATTAGAGCTTTGGCTCCAAATTAATTGAAGGTTATATCTTTTCTTTATTTGTTTGGGTCGTTAATTTTTCTCTCTTAGTTTTTCTTCATTCTTGTTTTCTTTTCATCGTTTTGTTGAGTTGTTGGTAGTTTACTCACCTTCTTTCATCAAGAAAAAAAAATTTGATATCATTGTTTGATTTTGTGTTTTTTTCTACCAACAACAATTCGTACATTGTGTTTGATTTTTGGGATATTCAATTGGGTTCGAGTCTGTCATTCTTCTTTTGAGTCTATTCACATATTCGTGTCAAAACATTAATCTATTCCACTTATTTAAATCCTTTGAGTCTCGTGGCCTTTGATTAATATTCGGTTTGTTTGAATTGTCAGTAAAACAATTGATTTAGTTCACTTGGTTCTTTGAAATGCTTAGAGGGAGACTTTGAGTGGTAAAAGGCCGAGTGGTGAGTTTAATAGAGGGAAAAAGCCATAGTAAGTGTTTTCCGAGTGAAATCTTTGTGAGGCATAAAAAAATTGTGTGATATGATGTCGGAAAGAGAAGGTTCTAATTCAAGCCGAAATGGTAATGACAACAATGCATCGGAGGACATGGTAATGAGATTTGAAAGGGTACTTGGTGATGTTAGGGAGAAGGTGGATAGGCAAGGGGAATGGATGGCACAAATGGGTACTACAGTTGCTAATCTTAGCCGGGGACAAGTGGAGATGTCTATTGTTAGGGGGCCGGGTAGGCGTGAATCTAGGAGAAGAAGGCGGGATGAGTATCATAGTGATGATGATGATTTTGATGAAAATGACATTGATATGGGTCGAGCGAGGCATAGGGGCGATAGGATGGCAAGACAGGGTAGAAATAACTTGGGAAATGAAGTAGATGGAAATTTGGGAAGTATTAAAATGACTATTCCGCAATTTAAGGGGAGAAGCGATCCCGAAGCATATTTAGATTGGGAAAGGAAGGTTGAGATGATTTTCAAGTGCTATAATTATTTGGAGGAGAAAAAGATAAAATTGGTGGTGCTTGAATTTGTGGATTACGCGATATCTTGGTGGGATCAAATACTTACGTCATGACGTAGGGGTCGGGAAATGCCAATTAGCACTTGGGATGAGTTGAAGATGTTGATGAGGAGGAGGTTTGTTTCGAGTCACTATTATAGGGAAATCCATCAAAAATTGCAAGGTTTGTACCAAGGATCGAAAAGCTAGAGGATTATCACAAGTAGATGGAAATTCTTATGATTCGGGCTAATGTGGAGGAAGATCAAGAAGCTACCATGGCACGGTTCTTGAATGGGTTAAATCGGTATATTGCAAATGTTGTAGAGTTGCAACACTATGTGGAAATCGAGGATATGTTACATGTGGCAGTGAAGGTCGAGAGGCAATTGAAGAGGAAGGGGACATCTAGGCAATCGTTAGGTACTTCGGCTCCTAATCCAACATGGAAATCGAAGTGGGATGACAACAACAAAAATGGGGCTGCACCTAGAGGTAAAAATGATTGGCAAAAGGGCAAGGATGAAAATGCTAGCAAACCAATATCAAAACCGGAGGCACAATCATCGCGCAATGGGGACATCAAATGTTTTAGGTGTTTGAGAACGGGGCATATTACTTCTCAATGCCCAAACAAACGGGCGATGGTGTTGTGGGATAATGGAGAGATTGTGAGCGATAGTGATGGCGAGTTTGATGACATGCCGGCGTTGGAGGGTGTTAGTGAAGAAGAAAAAGTTGAAGGGCCGGTTGGGGATCTATTAGTCACAAGGCGAGCTCTCACTACTCACGTCAAGGCGGATGACTTGGAGTTGCAACGGGAGAACATTTTCCACACTCGATGCCACATCAACAATACGGTATGTAGTGTTATAATTGATGGTGGTAGTTGCACTAATGTAGCTAGCGTATCTCTTGTAGAAAAATTGGGTTTAACATTGTTGAGACACCCGAGACCTTATAAATTGCAATTGTTGAATGAGAGTGGCAAGGTGAGGGTGGATCGAAGGGTGTTACTTAATTTGTCAATCGGGAGTTATAAGGATGAGTTAGTGTGTGATGTGGTACCAATGCAAGCGGGACATATTTTATTGGGATGACCTTGGCAATACGATAGCAAAGCTATGCATGATGGGTACAAAAATTAATATAGTTTCATTAAGGATGGAACGACCATTACTCTTGTGCCATTAACACCGGCGCAAGTCTATGAGGACCAATTAAAATTGAGAAGTGAGGAAGAGAGGAGAGCAAAAGAGTTAGAAAAAATGAGAGCAAATAGCGAGTTGGAGAAAAAAAGAGAAAATGTTGAGATAGCCATTAGAGAGGAAAAGAGAGAGCAATCACAAGAGAGAAAAGAAAGAGAGTGCCCCAAGAGAAGAGAGAAAACACGAGCGAATTTCTTTGCAAAAGAGAGTGATTTGAAGAGGGTGGTAGTTGAGGAAAAAGAGATGATCTTGTTTGTTTATAAGGAATCACTCCTCAATTTTGAGGAAACTAACCCATCCCTCGCTAGTTTGGCTAAGTCTTTGTTGCAGGAATTCAACGATGTATTTTCGGAGGATGCACCAAGTGGATTGCCGCCTATTCGAGGCATTGAACATCAAATTGACTTCATACCCAGAGCTGTCATTCCAAATAGACCGGCTTATCGAAGTAATCCCGAGGAGACTAAGGAGCTTCAAAAGCAAGCGGAGGAGTTGATGAGCAAATGATACATGAGGGAAAGCATGAGTCCTTGTGTGGTACCGGTTTTGCTTGTACCCAAAAAGGATCGAACATGGCGAATGTGTGTGGATTGTAAGGCTATCAACAATATAACGGTAAAGTATCGTCACCCTATACCTAGGTTAGATGACATGCTTGATGAATTACATGGTTCTTGCATATTTTCTAAAATTGATTTAAAAAGCGGGTACCATCAAATTCGTATGCAGGAGGGTGATGAATGGAAATCGGCTTTTAAAACTAAATATGGTTGATATGAATGGTTGGTTATGCCGTTTGGACTCACAAATGCACCTAGTACTTTTATGCGTTTAATGAATCATGTTTTACGAGCTTTTATAGGAAAATTTGTTGTTGTTTATTTTGACGACATCTTAATCTATAGCAAAAACCAAGGAGAGCATTTGGAACATTTAAAATGTGAGCTAATTATTTTAAGGAAAGAACAACTCTATGCTAATCTTAAGAAATGCACGTTTTGTATGGATAGAGTTATATTTCTTGGATTTGTGGTTAGTGCTAGTGGGGTAGAAGTAGACGATGAAAAGATAAAAGCTATTAGAGATTGGCCGACACCTAGAAGCATAACAAAAGTTAGGGCTTTTCATGGTTTGACTAGTTTTTATAGGCGATTTGTAAAGGATTTTGGCAGTATCACTGCACCACTCACGGAAGTAGTTAAAAAGAGTGTAGGTTTTCATTGGAGTGATGAACAGGAACTTGCCTTTAATACTATTAAAGGTAGATTGTGAGAAGCACCTATTTTGGCATTACCTAACTTTGATAAAACATTCGAGATTGAGTGTGATGTATCAGGAATAGGGATTGGAGCAATTTTAATGCAGGATCGGAGGCCTATTGCATACTTTAGCGAGAAATTGAGTGGAGCTGCTTTAAATGATCCTACATATGACAAAGAACTATATGCACATGTTCGACCTTTGGAGACTTGGCAACATTATCTATGGCCGAAGGAGTTCGTAATACACACCGATCATGAGTTACTAAAGCACTTGCAGGAACAAGGTAAATTGAACAAGAGGCATGCACGGTGGATGGAATTCATTGAGACCTTTCCATAAGTCATTCGGTATAAACAAGGTAAGGAAAATGTGGTGGCAGATGCGTTGTCTCGAAGGTACGTATTGCTAACTACTCTTGATTCTAAGTTACTTGGGTTTGAACATATTAAGGAATTATATGAAAAAGATGTTGATTATTTATTTGTCATGCATTAAGGGGGCAGTTGATAGGTTCTTTAGGCATGAGGGGTATTTATTTCGGGAAAATAGGTTATGTGTTCCTAATTGTTCTATTCTAGAATTGTTAGTAAGGGAGGCACATAGTGGTGGAATGATGGGACACTTTGGGGTTCAAAAGATTTTAGATGTATTGAAGGAGCATTTTTATTAGCCTAAGATGAAAAGTGATGTTGAGCGAATTTGTAGTCAATGTATAGGTTGTAAAAAGGCTAAATCTAAGGTTTTACCACAAGGTTTGTACACACCTTGACCTACACCTAGTGAGCCTTAGGTTGATATCTCGATGGACTTTGTTTTGGGTTTACCTAGGACTAAGAGAGATCAGGATTCTATTTTTATGGTTGTAGATAGGTTCAGCAAAATGACACATTTTATACCATGTCACAAAACTGATGATGCCACGAACATTGCTGACTTATTCTTTAAAGAGATTGTGCGTTTACATGGGGTTCCTAGAAGTATAGTGTCGGATCAGGATGTCAAATTTTTGAGTCACTTTTGGAGAGTTTTGTCGGGTAAGTTAGGCACTAAGTTACTATTTTCCACAACTTGTCACCCACAAACAGATGGGCAAACGGAGGTAGTGAATAGGACTATGACACAATTGTTACGCACAGTAATCATTACAAATTTGAAGAGTTGGGAGGAGTGTCTACTATTTGTTGAATTTGCATACAATCAAGCTGTTCACTCTACTACGTCATATTCTCCATTTGAAATTGTATATAGTTTTAATCCACTAACTCCTTTGGATTTAATTCCTTTATCTGTGAATGAACGTGGTAGTTTAGATGGCAAAAAGAAGGCGGAATTGGTTAAGTCACTCCATGAAAAGGTAAAAGCGCAAATTGAAAACAAAAGTAAGTTGGTTACATCGCAGGCGAACAAAGGAAGGAAGCACGTGACATTCGAGCCAGGAGATTGGGTTTGGGTACATCTTAGGAAAGAGCGGTTTCCAGAGCAAAGGAAGTCCAAGTTGCAACCGAGGGGCGATGGTCCATTTCAAGTGATTGAAAAGATAAACGACAATGCTTACAAGTTGGACCTTCCAGGTGAGTATAATGTTTCGGTTACTTTTAATGTATCTGATCTCTCTCTATTTGATGCAAGTTCAGATTTGAGGACGAATCCTTTTGAAGAGGGAGGGGATGATATGATCCAGGAGTCGAGCCCGATGAAGACAAGTGCGAGACGAGACCCGTTGATAGTCGATGGTGGACCAATGACGTGATCAAGGACAAAGCAAGTGAAACAAGCGATGAGATTGCTCGTTCAAGAAACCATTGATGAAACCATGTTCGGGACTCAAAATGGAGCAACTTTCATGTTCGGGTCGAAGGCCGAATCAACTTGGATCAATTTGTTATCAAGCGACGAAAGCGGAGGCTGAAGACAACACCATGCGGCCGCACAGGCAAAACCACATGCGATCGTACGCATACATACCGAAAACCAAAAGTGCAATTTCAGTTGAACCATGCGACTGCATGGATTTACTCCATGTGGCCGCACAAGCCAAAAATTTGGCGAATTTTTCAATTTTGGCAATTTTCCATATTTTGTTAGATTTTGATTATTTTCCAAATTTTGGAGGTTATACTCGACTTTTGCACGATTTTTACCTAGTTTTTAAGTTTAGTATAAATAGGAGTTTCCATTCAATTGTTAAAAAACCTTTGACATTATTGATATTGAATTAAAGTGAGGCGTATTGTCTTCTCTTCATCGTTCTTCATTGAACAATTTCGAACTTATCAAGTGTTAACTTGTCGCGTTCAGACAACCGGATTTAATTCTTGGATTGCGTGATCAAGGAGTCTTTCAAGTGTCATTCTTGTTGGGTTTTTGGTTCGACTTTCTTTTGGGTTAATCCTAAACTTTGGATTAATTTGGCTTTCTCGGGTTCATCAATCTCGTTGTGGGTTTCGTAGTCAACGTTGCTACGGGGTCCGCATCAGTAAACCTAATACAAAATTCATAGATATGTCAACACAAGGTTCACTAGGAATAGGTCAGTGTATACAATCTTTGAGGTAAAACTTTAGACTTAACCTTTTTACAAGTAATGCATTGACTACAAACTCAATTAACATCAATTTTCATCTTAAGCCAATAAAAATGTTAACCTAACATCCCTAAGGTTTTCTGAACACCAAAATGTCCCATTAAACCCTACTATGTGCTTCTCTCACTAGTAACTCTGTCATTGAACATTTAGGATCACATAATTTATTTTCCCAAAATAAATACCCATCATTCCTAAAGAACCTATCTATAGCCCTTTATTACATGGTTCGTGTTTATTTTAAAAAAAAACATGCATACATGTTTTTTAACATATTCAAATTCAAGTAGTTTAGCACTTAACGAAGTTAAAAGCGCATACCTTCTCGACAATGCATCCGCTACTACATTTTCTTTACTTTGCTTGTACCGAATGACATATGGAAATGTTTCAATAAAATTCATCTATCTTACACGCCTCTTGTTTAGCTTACTTGACCACACAAGTGCTTTAAGGATTTATAGTTAGTGTAAATCACGAACTCCTTTGGCCATAGGTCGTGCTGCCATGTTTCGAAAGCTCGAACAAGTGCATACAACTCCTTATCATATGTAGGATAGTTGAGAATTGCTCCACTTAGCTTTTCACTGAAATAAGCTATCGACCTTCTATCTTGCATTATGGATAGCTCCAATAGTATCCCTGAGACATCACATTCAATTTCAAACGTTTTTTCAAAGTAAGGAAATGTTAAAACAGGTGCCTTACACAACCTATCCTTAATAGCATTAAATACATGTTCTTGTTCAACGTCCCAATGAAATCCTACACTTTTTTTAAAATTTTTGTGAGTGGTGTGGCAATTGTGCCAAAGTCTTTAACAAATCGCCTATAGAAACTAGCCAACTCGTGAAAGCTCCTTACCTTAGTTATGTTTTTAGGTGTTGGCCATTCCTTGATAACTTTGATTTTCTCCTCATCTACTTCTATCCCCTTTGTTCTAACCATATACCTAAGAAAAGAAACTTTTTCTATACAAAATATACACTTTATAAATATAGTGTAAAGTTGTTCTTGTCTTAAGACTATAAGTACACATCTTAAATGTCCTATATGCTCATCTGAGTTCTTACTATATATCAAAATATCATCAAAGTAAACTACTACGAATTTACTATTAATGCATGCAAAACATGATTCATCAAACGCATAAATGTGCTAGGTACATTAGTAAGTCCAAATGACCTAACTAATCATCCATACAATCCATGTTTAGTTTTAAAAATGATTTTCCATTCATTTTCTTCCCTCATCCTAATCTGATGATAACCACTTTTTAAGATCAATTTTACTAAATATGCATGCGCCACGTAATTCGTCTAACATATCGTCTAATCTAGGAATAGGATGGTGATACTTTACTCTTATATTGTTGATGGCCAGGCAATCCACACACATCCTCTAGGTTCTATTTTTCTTTGGCACTAGTAGCACTGACACGGCACATGGACTCATATTTTTCCTCACATACATTTTGCTTATCAACTCCTCCACTTGCCTTTAAAGTTCCTTAGTTTTCTCAGGATTACTTCGATAAGCCAGCATATTTGGAATGGCAGCTCCAGGTACGAAGTCAATTTATTATTCAATACCTCGAATGTATGGTAACCTACTAGGCACGTCCTTCGGGTACACGTCTTTGAATTTTTGCAACAATGAAGTAGCCAAACTAAGAAAGGATGTGTTAGATTTCTCAAGGTTAAGGAGTGACTCCTTATAGACCATAAGATAATTTGTCACATCTTAACTATTACCCTCTTCAACTCACTTCCTTTTGCAAAAAAAATTCACTTTCAATTTTTCTCTCCTCTTAGAAGACTCTTTTGTTTTCACTCTTGTAGCTTTACTCTTTGTTCTCTATTTGCCACCTCACTATTTTTTCTCTTACTTTTTAGTTCTCTCAATCTTTTTTCTTCCTCATGTTTCAATTTATTTTGATCTACATACATTTGTACTAGTGTTAATGGCGTAAGAGTAATAGTTTTTCCATCCTTGTTGAAGCTATATCTATTTTTGTAACCATTATATATCATCTTCCTATCATATTGCCATGACCTCCCCATCAAAATATGTCTGACATGCATAGGAAGTACATCGCAAATTACCTCATCATGATAGCTACCAATTGAGAAACTCACTAATACTCTTCTATTCACCTTAACCTCTCCACATTCGTTCAATAAGGTTTAGGATGTTTTAGCCTAGTTAACCCCAACTTTTCGACAAGTATAGTGCTAGCTATGTTAGTACAACTACCCCCATCAATAATCATGCTACATACTTTGTCATTGATGTGTTACCTTGTATAGAATATGTTCTCCCATTGTTACTCCAAGTCATCCGCATTAATTTGAGCACTAAGAGATCACCTTGTAACCAGTAGCTCTTCCACTGCATACTCCACCTTCTTGCCTTTAGTAGTTTCTTCTAATTCTGGCATGTTATCATAGTCGCCCACTTTTCAATTGTCTTGCAAAATTATTGCCCTTTTGTTTGGACATTGAGGGTCCCTACCTCAAACACCTAAATCATTTAATATCTCAACTCCTAGATAGATAGGACTTCACTTTAGATGTGATCTTGCTAGCACTTTCATCTTTTCCCTTTTGGGGGTTCAGTTCTGCCCTTCGAAATAGCTCTCCCACTTTAATTTTCAAGAAGATTTAGAACCCGAAGAGCCTGATGGATACCTAGCTGTCTCCTTCCTCTTTGTTAGGAAAATGTGTAAATGGCAATCTGTGACCAAAGGACCTATTTGTCAAAATTGTAAAGTCAAGGACTAAATTGTACATGTCAAATAGTTCAGGGACTAAAGTTGTAATTTAGTAAAGGTCATAGCATAGGTCTAGGGTAAAGTGGGATGCTTTGAAGATGCAAACAGCGCGTTGATGTCGCTGGAGTTTCGCACTGACCTTGCTAGAGCCAAAATTGCAGAACTGACCTCGCTGGAGTTTCGCTGGTTTATCGCCTGAGCGAAGGTACGTCGCTCGAGTTTCACCAGGACCTCGCTCGAGCGACTGTGTTATCTGGCCTTTGGTAATTTTAATGCCTCGCGAATTTTTAATGCCCTATATTACCAAATTCGACCTACTATATAAACAAAACGTCTGATTTTCTTACTGACATTTGGCAAACATTAAAACAACAATTCCTCTCAAATTCCAAAGGAAAAAGAGTCGAAATAAATTCATGCTTTTCATCTTTGATTCTCATGGTTCTTTGAATAAAAATATCAACCCTCACAAAACCAAAACACCCTTTCATATCTCCATATAA
The DNA here is from genome assembly GCF_002742605.1 of Olea europaea var. sylvestris. Lineage (NCBI taxonomy): Eukaryota > Viridiplantae > Streptophyta > Magnoliopsida > Lamiales > Oleaceae > Olea > Olea europaea. Next base: position 553,256 of record NW_019233203.1, on the reverse strand, counting down.
ACTTCCAGAAGATCATCTGTTTGAAGATCCGGGAAGGAAATTACTTGAAGAGCTGGAGTGCTTGGTGATTCACAGGAGGTAGAAGATATTCAAAGTTGGGAATTTGGCGCAGATCTACAAAATCCAGGATAGCTGTGGTCGATACAGTAAGGAGGTTAGAATATTATTAGAATCAATAATGTCTGACGTACTGTAAGTCAATATCTTCTATAGTGGATCTCTACTGGCTTGTGCTCGGAGTTTTTACCAGGTTGGGTTTTCTCCGTCAACATTTTTTTGTGTTTTTTACTGCTTTCTGTTATTTATTTTTCAACCGGTAATTCAACTTAGGTAGATAAAGTATGTGAATGAATCTAGGCACTGCATAATTGATGTGACTTGTTGCATCAGTTAATTAATTGTTTTAATTCTGCATAAACACCTATTCACCCCCCTCTAGGTGTTGGTTGGGTCGAACTATTGCTTTTTCAAGTGGTATCAGAGCTAAATCTAGAGTCTTGACCCATAGTTATCTAGATGAGTCAATCACTTTCTGTACCTCCGTATTTTGACGGAAGTAATTATGCCTATTGGAAGGTTAGAATGCGTGCGTTTCTTAAGTCTTTAGATGAGCATGTTTGGGTAAGTGTGCAAAATGGTTGGAAACCTCCCTCTATTATCGTATCAGGAACTGTTAACCTTATCGACATATCACTATGGACTAAGGATGAAATAGCTGAGTGTAATTGGAATAGCAAGGGTCTTCATGCCCTGTTTATAGCTGTGTCTCCCAAAGAGTTTAGGAGAGTGTCAATGTATGAAACTGCTGAAGAGGTTTGGGACATTCTTGAAACTACCCATGAGGGAACTAAAATGGTAAAGAACTCTAAGTTACAAATGCTAACTTCTAGGTTTGAAGAAGTGAGAATGAAGGATGATGAAACGTTTGACGAATTCTATGCTAAATTGAATGACATTGTTAACTCTAGCTTCAATCTAGGTGAGAAAATTCCTGAGTCTAAAATTGTGAGAAAAGTGCTTAGGTCCCTGCTCGAGAGATTTAGGCTTAAAGTCATTGCCATTGAGGAAAGTAAGGACCTAGATGAAGTTAAAATTAAAGAACTGGTAGGATCGTTGCTAACTTATGAACTCACTATTACACAACCTAAGAAAGGAAAGTCCATAGCCCTAAAATCCATCAAAGAAGATGAATCTTCTGATACTGAGTCACTTAGGGACGAGGAAATCGCATACTTTGTTAAGAAATTTCAAAAAGTTCTCAAGAATAGGAGAAAGCCTCAGGATAAAAAGAGTGGAGCTCCTAGTAGATTCACAAAAGCAAAAACTGAAACGTTTAATAATAAAGGGTTGAGTGATAAACCACGTTTGGTTAGGTGCCATGAGTGTCAAGGTATAGGTCACTATAGGAATGAATGCCCTAGTTATAAGAAGAATCAAAGAAAAGGGAAAGGTAGGGCCTTAGTTGTCTCACTTACAGATAATGAATCTGAGACCAGTGATAGACAGGAATCTTCTAGTAGTGAGGATGAAGGAAACTATATGGCATTTGTATCAACTGTTAAGAGTGAATCTGATAAGGAGAGTGACAAGGTTGAGGAAGAACTTCCAAACGATAATTCTAGTAATGAGGAAGAGGATGACATAGACATACAAGAAGCTTATCAACTTTTATTTAAGGAGAGTCTTAAAATCAAAAAGGTCAATAAAGCCCTACTCAAAAAGGCTGATGAACTTGAAAGAGAAAAAGAGAAACTTGCTAGTAATCTTCAGAATTCACTTAAGAGTGGCAGTGAGTTAAAGTGTGTCAATGAGAAGTTAGAAGACAAGATTAAGACTTTGACTAGTGAATTTGTGAGATCTAATGCTCATCTTTAGACTTTCGCAAGTGGGACTAAGAAATTGGACAATATTTTGGAAATGAATAAGCCTGCAGGAGATAGGAAGGGTCTAGGATATGTTGAGGGTAATACACATGTTGCTGGACCTTCTAAGATTGTTTTTGTTTCTGCCTCTAAGAAAATTAATGCTGTTAGTAGTTCAAATAAGAGTAAGAATGTTCTGAGAGAATAGAGTCATCAATCACGTAGGAACTTCATACCCAGATACCCTCAGCCACGTACCTTTGAGCATAGGTTCATTCCCACCTGTCACCACTGTGGAGCCTTAGGACACACTAGGCCTAGATGCTATAGGTTAGGGAATGAGCGTAAAAATTTGAATATTCCTAGTCAGGCTAGCTTTCTGTCTAATCAGGTTAGTCATTTGACTGAGATGCTTACTAAACTTACTAGGAGTACTTTATCATCTAAGAAAGTTTGGGTCAAAAAGGGTGATCTAGCTAGACATTCAGGTCAAGAAAAGTGTTTTGTTGCTCATCTTACATTGAAAGCCCAAAATTACAACATGTGGTACCTAGATAGTGCATGTTCTAGGCATATGTGTGGTAATAAGGCTTTGTTCACTACCCTTGATGAATGTAACGGTGGTATGGTTACCTTTGGAGATGGGGGTTCTGCTCCTATTCTTGGTAAAGGTACTGTACAAATACATGGTTTACCTGTGATCTCTAATGTGCTTTATGTGGAAGGTTTAAAGTCTAACTTGTTAAGTATTAGTCAAATTTGTGATGCTGATTTTGAGGTGAGTTTTGTGTAAAAGAGATGTACTGTGTATGATTCGTCTGGTAGGGTGGTTCTTGAAGGGGTTAGAACAACTGATAATTGTTATGGAGTCTTGCCTAATTCTAACTATGTATGTAGGAGTGCTAAAATTGATGTGAGTGAACTCTGGCACAAAAGATTAGGTCATTTGAACTATAAGAGTCTAGTACAACTGGCTAAGAAAGAATTGGTAGATGGTTTGCCTAAGATAGGTCCTAGTGAAAATGTTGTGTGTGGACCATGTCAACTAGGTAAACAACTTAAGGGGAACCATAAGAAGACTTCAAGAATTCTGACCAAAAGACCCCTAGAATTGATACACATGGATTTAATGGGACCATCTAGGATTAAGAGTTTAGGTGGTAAGTGATACATTCTTGTTGTGGTAGATGACTTCTCGAGATTCACATGGATAGAATTGCTTAGGAAAAATCTGATGCATGTGATCTCATAAAGTCTTTGTGTAAACGGCTTAGCAATGAACTAAATCTCAAAGTGTCTAGAATGCATAGTGACCATGGAAAAGAGTTTGAGAATTTTAATCTTGAAAGTTTCTGTATGGATGAAGGGATATTGCATGAGTTCTCTTCTCCTATCACTCCTCAACAAAATGGGGTGGTTGAAAGGAAGAATCGGGTTCTTCAGGACATGGCTAGAGCCATGCTTCATGGCAAGGGACTAGCCCTACATTTTTGGGGAGAAGCTGTTAACACTGCATGCCACATAATTAATAGAGTTTACCTTAGACCCAAGACCGATCAGACTCCATATGAGATACTTAAGGGTAAAAAGCCTACTATTAAGTACTTTCGAGTGTCTGGGAGTAAGTGCTACATTTTGCGTGATAGAGAGAACTTGAATAAGTTTGAATCGAAGAGTGATGAAGGAATCTTCTTAGGGTACTCTAGAAATAGCCGAGCATTTAGGGTGTATAACTTACGTACTCGTGTGGTGATGGAGTCAGTAAATGTTGTGATAGATGATGTTGTGAGTGAGGGGGAGAGTGTTGAAAATTGTGATAAAGATGGTGATCTTATAAGTTCTAGTGATCCTACTGAGCCACCTGTGTCTGAGTCATCTCTTAGGAAACCTGAAACACCTGAAAGGAAAACACTTCCACAAGATCGAGATAAAGATCCTAAGGAACCATCGACTAGGGTTAAGTCTAATCATCCTAAGGACAATATCATTGGGGATCTAGATGAAGGTATGAGACTTCATAGGAGAGTACTGAACAATCTAGCATACACTAGCTATGTCTCTCAGGTAGAACCTAAGAAAGTTGAAGAGGCTCTTAGTGATAAGTGTTGGGTGAATACAATGCATGAGGAACTCAATCAATTTACGAGGAACAATGTTCTTAGTTCCCAGACCTGAGAATTGTAATGTTATAGGTACTAAGTGGATCTTTAAGAACAAGACAGATGACCAAGGTACTATAACTAGGAATAAGGCTAGACTAGTTGCTCAGGGTTATACTCAAGTTGAAGGAATTGATTTTGATGAGACTTTTGCCCCTGTTGCACGACTTAAGTCTATTCGGATTCTGCTTGCTGTTGCATGTACCTTAGGGTTCAAGTTGCATCAAATGGATGTTAAGAGTGCTTTCTTGAATGGACTTCTTCAAGAAGAAGTGTATGTGGAACAACCAAAAGGATTTGTTGATCCTAAGTTTCCCCACTATGTCTACAAACTTCATAAAGCCCTCTATGGTCTGAAGCAAGCTCCTAGAGCTTTGTATGAGAGACTTACATCATACCTTGAAGAACATTGATTCTCTCGAGGTGGTGCAGATAGGACCTTATTTATTAGACATGTTGAAGAAACTATCACCATTGCTCAGATTTATGTCGATGATATTATTTTTGGTTCTCCTCTTGAGTCTTTAGCTTATGAGTTTGCTGAGTGTTTGAAGCAAGAATTTGAAATGAGTATGGTTGGGGAGTTGAGTTATTTCCTTGGACTTCAGGTGAGACAGACAGAGGATGGACTGTTCATTTCACAGTCTAAGTATGCTAAGGATCTAGTTAAGCGCTTTGGGCTGGATAGTAAGAAGCATACTAGGACACCTATGAGTACTAGCTTGAAGTTAGGTCGTGATGCTTCAGGTAAGAGTGTCGATCCTTCCCTATATAGAAGCATGATAGGTAGTCTTCTTTATCTCACAGCTACTAGACCTGACATTGCTTTTAGTGTTGGAGTGTGTGCTTGATTTCAGGCAGATCCAAAAGAATCACACTTAAGCTTTGTTAGACGCATCATTAGATATGTGAGTGGAACAGTTGATCTAGGAATATTCTATTCTAGGAATTCTAATCTTGACTTGGCTGGTTACTCTGACGCCGATTGGGCCAGGAACGCAGATGATAGGAAAAGCATGACAGGGGGTTGTTTTTACATGGGTAGCAATCTCGTAGCCTGGTTGAGTAAGAAACAGAATTCTATATCTCTATCCCCGGCAGAGGCCGAATACATAGTTGCAGGGAGTTGCTGCACTCAACTTCTCTGGATGAAGCAGATGCTGAGTGATTATGGGATTAGTCAAGGGACCATGACTGTTTTCTGTGATAATACAAGTGCTATAAATATTTCTAAGAATCCCATTCAACACTCTCGAACAAAACATATTGACATACGATATCATTTTATTCGTGAGCTTGTTGAATCACATGTAGTCTCTCTCGACCATGTCTCTACTAATAATTAATTGGTAGATCTACTTACGAAACCACTAGATGGATTGAGGTTTGAGTCGCTTCGGATGGCTGTTGGTGTTTGCTCACCTATCTGATAATGGATTCATGCATATTCCTGCATTTATCACATATGCACCTAGTCACTTCATATCTTGCGTGTGATCTATGTGTGTGTGATGCATTTTTGACTGTTCGTTTGTAGTTTAGTAGTCTTTTGTGTGTGTAAAAAAAAATAAAAAAAATAAAAATAATAAAAAATAAAAATTATTTTAAGAATTTTTTTTCCTGTGCCTTTTATGTAACGAATATGGCATGTGCATTAAAGATCAAACTCCATTTTTCATCATATAAGGTTCCATCATTGTTCATTTTTGTCTGTGGAGTTCTGGGTATATGGCTCGTCATTCATTTTCACACAGCACACACTGTAGTCTTGTAAGCGAGTCTTGACCGCATGGGTGAGACTTGGGATGGTGTTCTTCTGTGATTAGGGTATATGTACATGTGACTTGATCTGGGATGAGTGTAACCTAATAAATATTGTCTTTCCCAAGTTTTATTTTGATTATTCGTTGAACTTATGACTATCTTCGGGGCCTACTTGACTCGAACAATTAAGTCTGAGGGGTTTCTAACCTGGTGCCCTAAGGTCGTCTGACTTGGGAGTCACCGGCCCAAAGTTCGTTACTGGGGTCATTTTTGTCGCCTAATGAGGATTGCATTGCACTTAAGTTCTTTTGCTCTTCCTATTTACAAAAAAAAAAAAAAAAAAAAAAATTATTGCATCATACAGTTAGAGGGAGTAAAATTATGACAATCATAATATTTGATATAGGTCCTCGTGAAATTGGATTTGACTGTCACTTGGTAGACATACACCTCTGTCTGGTTGTTTTCACGTGTCCTTTCTCACTAATTTAAGGTTGAGTCTCACTTGCATGGACTACGTGGCACTTTTCACGGTGATGTTCTGTATACACTTTACTCCACGGGATTTTGAACTATGTGTGGACTTACGACTTTTCTATGTGCTGAGTGTCGGGGTTGTGACTTTATGCTTATTGTTGGTATAGTTTACATAATTGGTACCATGCTTCGTTTTTTTTTTGATTAGTTTCCGATGTTCTGCACTTGTCTTATTTTTGAAAATACACGATTTGGAGCTAATTTCGTCATTTCTTGAAACTTGTGTTCTTTTTCTCAAAATTCAAAAATTTGGTGCTATTTCTGACATTTGAATTCTGCTCATGTCTCGCCTGGACTTAGCTCGAGCGACAAAAGCAGAAGGCTTTTCGCTCGAGTTTCGCCCATTCCTCGCTCGAGCGACGGTCCTTTTTTAAACCCCTCCCCCGTTTCTTTTCGCGCATTTTTTTTCCCTTTCTCTCTTATTTTTTTTCTTTCTTCTTCCATTTGATTCCCACCTCTTGACATTACTTGGTTTCTTACATAAGTTTGAGGGCCCTAACCTTGATTCCTAATCCGGATTTCATCTTCTTCATATTGATTTTGAGGTATTTTCATTTTTTTTCTTGTTTTTCTCATTTTTGTGTTGTTTCATTGTTCTTGTGTTTTGCTTGCTTGATACATGCATTATTATGATCCTCATGCATTTCGTGATTGGTTTTTGTTGGTACATTTCGCATTTGCCTTCACCATTAAATATGGATTGCGTGTTCTTCCACTGTTTCGTTATGGCATTTTTGTGTTTTTGGTACCATGTTCGTCGTGGTCGTTCTTGCATTCCGTTAATCCGTTTGATGTGTGGTTTGTTTCATTTTAAAGCCCTTGGATTCTAGTTTGTGGGACTATGCTTGGATGTGTGCTTGGGTCTCGTATGTGCTTGGAATTGTGTGCCGAAGTGACGCCCGTCATGTGTTCGATGAAAGTCCCCTGTTATGTTTTGTTTGTTTTCCTTCGTTTGTGTGATTCAGTTTTTCCTCCTCTTCATTCTGTCTTTGTTTCATTCTCGTCATGTGACTTGTTGGGTTTATTGCACATATTTTTGGTGTATATTTACATCATGCTTGGTTTGCTCTTAGGATCGTTCACGTTTTTCGATGCATCTCTTTCGTGCCTCATTTGTGTGTGTGGTGTTTCATTTCATATTGCATCGTACCCCGTGCATTCTTCATCTTACTAATTAAGTTTCGTCTCTCCATGTGCCAGATGGCCCGTAAGTGTTCTCGACCTTCTGCGCAGTCAGCTAGTGGTTCGACGTCGTATAGTCGTTCCAGATTCATTTCTGCTACAGCTCAGGAGGTCTTCACTTCTCAGTTCTCCTTACGCCCCGTTCTCATGGAGCATGAGGTAATCCTCTCTGACCTTCCTGTTGATATCGCCGCCATTTTTGTTTCCCGGGGTTGGGAGCCCCTTCTTGTTGGTCTTTCACCTCCTCCCCCACTCCTCGTTCAGGAATTCTATGCTAATATTCATGATATAGATGGCTCATCTTTTCGGGTTACTCTTAGAGGTCATTCTTTTAGGGTTACTCCGTCGGCTGTAGCTCATGCTTTAAGTATACCTCAGATTACCCATCCGACTTATCCCTATATTTTACCTGATTCTATTCCGGCAGATTCTCTTGTTCGGTCGACGCTTTTGAACATCCCGTCTATCGAGGGGCCTTCGGTGATGGCCAGGGGTCATTACCTATTGATCATGAGGTGTTGTTGCGCATAGTGTGTACAAACCTGTGGCCGGTTGCCCATACCTCTTCATTACCTATGGTGCGTGCCCCTTTTTTTATGCCCTTCTTCATGGGGACTCGATCGACTTTCCTAGTTTTGTGTGCTAGAATATTCTGGCTTCATTTCGTACTCCTGGGAGTCGGATCGGGTTACCTTATGCTTGCTTGATTCATAGGGTTGCTTTGTCGTTGGGTGCTTCCTTTCCAGAAGGTTCGGCTTGTCGCATAGGCCGTCCGATAGGATAGCAGACCATTCATCAGAGTCGATCCCATGTACAGTCATCTTCCTCTTCTGCCCATGCTATAGGTCAGGCAGCGGCCGTTGATGTTTTTGATCTTTCGGAGCCCTTTGATCCTATTACTGAGATTCTTACTGGGGGTTCCTGTGTGTTTCTCCCGCCTCGTACGGTTTTTCCTTTGACCATTCCACTTAGTTCTGCCTTTCCTTCGACATCTACTTCTGCTCCTGGGGTGGCTGCTTTGCCCGTTGACCCCATGGTGACGCTTATGGGACAGATGTCTACTTTGGTCGAGCAGCAGGCTCGTATGATGGCAGAGATCACGCAGTTACATGCTGTGTCGAAGCGTCAGTCAGCTGAGCTTTCTTCTTTTCGTCGTGCTCTTGCAGTGTGTCAGCGTCATTTGCGTTGGATTCGTGATAGGATGGCGGAGGACACGAGTGCTGAGAGCGGAGCTGAGTCTTCAGATGCTGGAGGTGCTGCCTCGTAGTTAGTTAGTTAGTTAATTGTTTTGATCTTTGTCCTTTGTGACAAAAAGGGGGAGTAGATATTTGGATAGATAGATCAATAGATCTTCAATTTTTTGGTAATTGTGTTATACTTCATGACTAGATTAAGTTTTTTGTTGTTTTGGCAATATTAATGTTTGTTTTTGGTGTTTTTTGACTTACATTATTATTGCTTCTTAATCTGGTTAATGACATATGATCGATTTCTTGTTTACTGTTTCCATTTCATATGCTTTTACACTTGGTATTTGAGTTTTTTGATTTTCAGGAAACAGGTTCAACAAGAGATTGCTACTTTAGTTGAATAGATAGGTCGTTTGGAGTCATGTTTATTTTTGTCCTTGACTGTCATATGTATTTTTGTCACAGAATGCCAAAGGGGGAGTTTATTAGGAAAATGTGTAATTGGCAATCTGTGACCAAAGGACCTATTTGTCAATTGTAAAATCAAGGACTAAATTGTACAGGTCAAATAGTTCAGGGACTAAAGTTGCAATTTAGTAAAGGTCATAGCATAGGTCTAGGGTAAAGTGGGATGCTTTGAAGATGCAAACGGCGCGTTGATGTCACTGGAGTTTCGCCCTGACCTTGCTAGAGCCAAAATTGCAGAACTGACCTCGCTGGAGTTTCGCTGGTCTATCGTCTGAGCGAAGATACGTCGCTCGAGTTTCGCCAGGACCTCGCTCGAGCGACTGTGTTATCTGGCCTTTGGTAATTTTAATACCTCGCGAATTTTTAACGCCCTATATTACCAAATTCGACCTACTATATAAACAAAACGTCCGATTTTCTTACGTGACCTTTGACAAACATTAAAACAACAATTCCTCTCAACTTCCAAAGGAAAAAGAGCCAAAATAAATTCATGCTTTTCATCTTTGATTCTCATGGTTCTTTGAATAAAAACATCAACCCTCAAAAAACCAAAACACCCTTTCATATCTCCATATAAACTTCCAGAAGATCATCTGTTTGAAGATCCGGGAAGGAAATTGCTTGAAGAGCTGGAGTGCTTGGTGATTCACAGGAGGTAGAAGATATTCAAAGCTGGGATTTTGGCGCAGATCTGCAAAATCTACGATAGCTGTGGTCGATACAGTAAGGAGGTCAGAATATTGTTAGAATCAATAATGTCTGACGTACTGTAAGTCAATATCTTCTATAGTGGATCTCTACTGGCTTGTGCCCGGAGTTTTTACCTAGTTGGGTTTTCTCCGTCAACATTTTTTTGTGTTTTTTACTGCTTTCTATTATTTATTTTTCAATCGGTAATTCAACTTAGGTAGATAAAGTATGTGAATGAATTTAGGCAATGCATAATTGATGTGACTTGTTGCATCAGTTAATTAATTGTTTTAATTCCGCATAAACACCTATTCACCCCCCCTCTAGGTGTTGGTTGGGTCGAACTATTGCTTTTTCACTCTTCAATTGTCTTTCCATTTTTATAGCTACGTGTAGCATGTCCTCTAGCTCCACATAATTTTGTAATTCCACTACATTAGCTATTTTTTTATTCAAACTGTTCAAAATCCAAGCCATGGTGGCCTCATGATCTTCCTCAACATTCGCTCTAATCACCATTATTTCCATCTCCTTATAATAGTCCTCTCTACACTCCTAGACCCTTGGTAGAGGTTTTATAACTTTTGATGAAGTTCCCTATAGTAATGACTAGGGACGAACCTCCTTCTTATGATAGCTTTCAATTCCTCCTATGTGTTAATTGACATTTCACTATTCTTCCTCGTAGATATCACTCCTTGATCCCACCAAGTAATAGCATAATCGGTGAACTCAAGTACCACAATTTTTACCTTGTTTTCCTCCGAGTAGTTGTTGTAATCAAATATCAAATTGACTTTCTTTTCCCACTCCAAGTAGGCTCTCAGATCACTCATTCCTTTGAATAAAGAAATTTTCATTTTGATGTTGTCATATTACTGTCAACTGCATTTCCAATAGGTTCTCTATCCCTCATTTCATACCTAAGTCCTCTATCCATTTTTCTTCCTAACTCCACATCCACCAATATCCCTTCATTAATGTCACTACCTATTTTATATTTTATACAATTCTCCACCATAGGCTCCCGCCTACCCTATCTCCCTGCATTGTGAACTCCCCTAGTAATTTGGCGAGCAATGAGTCTTGCCGTTCCATTCACTCCTCCTGCCTATCCAACCTCTCCCTCACATCTTCAAACAACCTCTGAAACCATCGTATCACCTCCTCCTATATGTTGACTTGATTATTGTTCATGCTTGATGTCGAATCTCTCGGTCTGACATCCTAAATCTAAAGTAATATGTGCTTCACAATCAAATTGGCTTTTTCCCTCAAATAGTCTCACTACTCTTACTTTTTTTTTTTCACTCAATGCTTTCGCCTAAGTGCTTCAAAGAACAAATTCAAACTAAACCAAATTTTATTCTCGAAGAAATCAAACTAGGATGTGAGTGAGAATTGTAACTTTAAAAGGCTCAAGAAAGAAAGGAAAAAATTAGCAATAGAATTGGACAATTTTGAATGGGAACTATATTAATTCAAGAAAATGGTTCTTGAATTTTGGGATGGACAAGACTTATATAAATATGTCTTCTCTTTATGTTTTTACTAAAAAATGATGAAATCGTCTACTGTTGGTAATTTATGAAATAAATAATAATAATAATTTTTTTTTTGAAATTTAGACCTTTATTTTTTTGAATTTTTTTGCTCGAAAACTCAACTATGACACGAACAAAATAAACGAAAACTAATTTGGATGCTAAACAAGCACAGAAACAACTTTTGAATTTTTTGGAAACTTTTATGGATTAAAGACTCCAAAACAGAAGAATGCGAAGAACATGAAATAAAACACTTAAACAAAATAGAAAAAAGGATATAGTCTTCATTTTTGGAGCCCAAGCTTTGATATTATATGATGCGAACTCAAGTAGCAATAGTAGCTATGAAACCCATAAGAGATTGAATCGAACACAACATAAAACTAGCTCTTTTGTTCGCCAAGATCAATGTTTCTTCCATTGTAGCTTGAACAAGTAACCTCATCATTTCTTTGACCCACTTTGCTCATAATCGATTCATCGGACCTTATTCAATAATCAACGGATCCTTGATCGAGCTTGCCTTCGTTGCGTTCGTTCCATGGTTCACATAAAAAAGGATGAGGAGTTTACCTACCTTGCAAGGAAATTTAAGAAAATTTTTAGAAATAGTAAGAGATCTTCTAAGAGACATAAGGGGGACTCTAGTAAGTCAAGGAAAGATAAAAAGAAAGAAGAGTGATACTAGAGATGCCTGGAAGAGGCCTACGAGATGTTATGCTTATTTATGTTAAAATTTGTATACTCAAGTTATAAGAAAACCCTATATAAGGCTATAAACACTGCTCTTACTAATGACTAGTGTTATTCTGATAAAAAAGTGATAACTCCTATCCTGATGAAGGAAGGAATTATATGATGTTTGTCTTTGTAGTTAAGAGTAAATTTGTAGAAAAGAATTAAAAAAGTAGAGGATATAGAGAAGTTTGACTCTTTAAATGAAGAATCAGGAGTTGATTGGGATATACAAGAGTTTTTGATCAGCTGTGTTGATGTGGTCCAGGAGTCAAGCCCGACGAAGACAAGTACGGAATGGGACCCTTTGATAATCGAAGGTGGACTGATAACGCGATCCAGAGCAAAGTGGGTTAAACAAGTGATGGGATTATTAATTCAAGCAATCATTGATGGGACGATGTTCGAGATGCAAAACGAAGCAACTTTCATGTTCAGGTTGAGAGCGAAATCGGAGTGGATCAACATGATACAAGTGGGCGAAGAAATTACCACCGGGACCAACTATGCGACCGCATAGTTAGTCTTCCTTACGGTCGCATGCAACCAAGCCGAGGTAAATTGGCATCACAAGTTATTTCTATGTGACCGCATAGAAATATACTATGCGGCCACACAGGCCAAAACATTCCTTTTTCCAGAATTTCCTTATTTTGTTGGATTTTTAATTTTGGCAAGATTTTTGTAATCTTTGACCTATGAATTTCAAATTCTACTAGATTTTAAGTTTTTTGGCAACTAGTATAAATATAGGTTAATTTCTTTTATTGTAACCTTACACACTTTATACATTAATTGAAAGAATTTTCATAGAGAGAGAGACTTTGAGTTTTTTTCTTCGTTATTCAATGATCGATTGGACTTATCAAGGATTACACATTCTTGTGGCGTTCTACCACTCAGGTGTGAGTCTTGGATTGTGTAATCATGGGATCTTTCAAGCAACGATCTTGCTGGGTTTGTTGGTTCACTAATTTGGAGTTCAATTTCTAAACCTCTTAACATGGCTTTTCTGGGTTTTTGGAACATTCAAGTTGTGGGTTTCGTAGTCAAAGCTGCTATGGGGTTTGCATCACGTGTGTAGAAAGCTTTAAGATGAAGAATGTTAACCGCTCTGCCTTTAAAAAATTAAATGAGATCAGTGTTTTCTTCCATACCATTATATCTACTTTAGATTATGCAGCCACCCAAGGTAGTACTAAAGAAATTTGAGAACATCTTTACACGATTCCTATGGGGTTCTAAGGATCAGGCACAATGCTTACATTGGAAGAGTTGGAAGAAGATTTGCCTTCCTACAGATAAGGATGGTCTAGGCTTTAGGAGATTACAGGATATGGTAGACACTTTCTCATGAAGCTCTAGAAGTTGTTCCACTCTCAGAGGTCGCTTTGGACTCAGTTTTTACTAGACACTTCACTTGCAACTGTTCCCCCGTTCGGCCTCTCCTACGTGGAAGAGACTAAAATCAATAAGGCCACGGATAGAGCCACACATTGCTTGACACCTTGGAACCAGTCAAATTTTCTTTTGGCATGACTATTAGATGGGTGAGTCCACGTTGGCGTCTCTATTCCTACACAGGCAGCACACATTTATGAGGGTGCATGATTTCTTTGATGACACTGGGTGGGATTTTGGACGACTATTACAAGCTCTTCCTCCAGACATGGTGGAGTGGATAAGGATAATACCTCTAAATGCAGATGTCCAGGATTGCATTGTTTGAAGGATTACGTCGGATGGTGGCTTTACTACCAAATCATCATGGTAGCTAGTCCGTTCGATTTGCCAAGCTTAGGAATCATATCGGCTAATGTGGAGTCCCATTTTTCCTACCACTATTTCATTCTTCTACTGAAAATTATGGCAGGATCTTATCCCAGTAGATGCGATTATTTAGAGTAGGATTAGATGTCAATTGGCTTCTCGATGTCAATGTTTTTCTGAAATTGAGACCATCAATCATATCTTCACTGGTAGCAGCATCTTCGAACAAGTATGGAAGCATTTCAAGGATATTTTTCAGATTCCTATGTGTTCAGGAGAGAAGGTTAGACAAAGGTTTCAGAGATATAGGTATCCTGGACAGTACATTCGCTGTGGACATATTCGCGTTATCATTCCTCTATTGATATTCTGGTTTTTATGGATCGAGAGAAATGATATGAAGCATAGGAGGATCCGTATGGTAGCCAGATGTATCATTTGGAGGATTTACCGCATCATTTATTTTTTTCATACGAGAGGATCTTTTAGAATTAGACATTGGCGAGGGGATCTAATAATTGTACCCCTCTTTGGTATTTCTATAACTCTCCCCTCACCACCACCACCTATTATAGTTGTTTGGTGCACTCCACCAGTGGGATCTTACAAGATCGACACTGATGGATACGTTAAGATGGCAATGCGAGTGGTTAGGGCTTCATTAGGGACCACATTGGACATTGCATTAGGGCATTCTCAGCATCGTATGGCCCACGCTTGATTCTGGAAGTCGAGCTCAGAGCTATACTGGATGGGATTCTATTGGCCAAAGGACTTGGACTTTCACGCTTTCGGATTGAGTCAGACTTTACTACAGTCATTCATTGCATCACCAGAGGTGGAAAACCATGGTTTATTCAAGGTTTTCTCAGACAAATCACAAACATCATCTCCTTAGATAGAGATACAATTTCTCACATCTACAAAGAAGGGAACCAGGTTGCCAATGCCCTTGCCTCAGAGGGTTGGGACCACAGGAGTTATCATTTAGAAGCCCGAGAAATAAAATGAAATTAGGTTATTATTTTTTGATGATCTAGCACCACGAGCCTAGTCCATTCAAGAAACGAGCTATAGAAGCTCAACCCATTTAAGGTTATAAAAGCCCAAGCCATAAGTTAATTAAAAGCCTAACAATTTAAGAGATTAAGTTTAAGTAAATTGGTTACAAAGATTTAATGAATAACTAGGTTGTCACAATGGTCATCTACATGGTATTTCATATAAGCCACCTAGGTTCGAATCACCATGTGGATGTTTTTATAAACTTTTTATATGAATTATTTTTTTATGGCTTAGAAACTGTTAAAATTCTTAGTTAAGACCAAATTTAATAAATTTAATGATAATACAACTCCCCCATTTAGTTTTTCATTAAAAATGAAGGTTACAAGAAGAGAAATGTCACTTTTTTTACCACACCCCTCCGTAAATCCGAATTTACTCCTATTTTTTCTCAAAAAAATATATTTCATGTCAAGTTAAACCTAAGCGAATAACAAGGGTGAGAAGAAGAAAAGCTTTCTATATATTTTGTTCTTTTATAACCAAGAAAATTCAAGGTAGGTAGAGGTGCAAGTGTTTATTTCGTTTTCAAATTATGATTTTTCGATGAATGTTTGAATGAAATGGTACATCTGAGAACGGTGCTTCGGTACTACAACAGTTTGAATGATCATTCTCCAGCTCTACATGTTATGATAATGCTATAATAATTGAATTTTGCCGAAAATCTATCTACGTACGACGGTATGAATCTATAATTAGAAATTTCTAATTTGATAACGAAATGCACCGATGATATCTATTGAGTTTCAAACTCATGGGTTAACTCCCTTCCTACAAGTTGAATGGATTTTCATGGGGTGTGAATGATGGTAGAGGATGATGCAACATACTTTGGAGCCGGTGACTTAATAAATTTAATTCGATCATGAAATGTTTACGTTTGTTTCTTTTTATATTCATTTGTATGGACATCATAAATGAATAAGTTATGTTTAAAAGAGATATGTGTTATAGAAGTTAATTTACAAAACACTGTTTACAAAAAGAAAGAAAAAAAGAAGTGTTGGCAAATTAAAGTAGTGCTATCTTTTAAAAATTTCGGTTTCTATCTTGATTTAAAAATTCGTAGCTTCGTTACTTGGGATTTTTAGACAAAACTGATGGCACTGAATTTTATATGTCACTTAAAGTAAACTGCACTGACTAGTGTTACTGTTTTTCAGTTTCCGTCTTGATTTAAAAAAATTCATAACTCGACCGTTACTTAGAATTTATGGATGAAACCATTGGATCTGATATTCTCATGGATTAGCTACCGAATAAATTTGAAACATGTGGTTTTGATGTTTGTGGAATTTTATATGTCATTTTAAATGAACTGCACCGATTTACCTTTCAACCGGATCGCTGTTGGGTTTTGAAAAATATTTTAATACCTCATATGATACCAACAGAAGCTAATTTTTGATTGTATCATATTATAAGGGATTTCAAACTTTAAATTAAAATTTGATAAAGTTTCGAGGTCGATAGCTATGCAAACGAATTTATTTTGACACTTATCCTACGAGATAGAAAAAAATGGCTTTGTTTATTTAGTTTTAGTGGAATTTTGGGAAATTTTTAATGCCTCTACTGTCACCAACGGAAGCCAAATTTTGGATATCTTATTTTATAAGATGTTCCTACTTTTCCTTAAAAGTTTAAGAAATTTCGACATCGATAACTATGCAAACGAGTTTATTTTAAAACTTATTTTAAAACTTACCTGCAAAACTGGGAAATCAAAAGAGATTACTCTCTTTCTTACTTCCTAAAATAGTTCACCCATGGAAAACTGTCATACCTTTTATTTGTTTGGTAGATATATTCTTGCCACTATTCAGATAATAAAATAGGCATATGCATGATTTTGCTTTGTAACGACTCGGGTCTTTGTACCCAAGCCATTAGCTTACATAAGGCCCATCCAAAGTGGACAGTATGTAAGCTAATGGTTTGGGTACAGAGATCCGGGTCATTACAAAAAAATGTGCATTTTTTTTGTAACGATCGGGCCTTTGTACCCAAGCCGTTAGTTTACGTACTGCCCACTTTGGGTAGGTGTTGTGCCCACTTACCCCTCACGGCTTTCTGTCGCGTTCCCCAAGATTCGAACTCATAACCTTTCCCTTAAGTAAGATCTAAGTTGAATGTTTTTTTTTGTAACGATCGAGACCCAAGCCGTTAGCTTATGTACCGTTCGCTTTGGGTGGGCCTTGCGCCCACTTACCCCTTACGGCTTTTTGTCGCGTCCCCCCAAGATTCGAACTTATAACCTTTCCCTTAAGTGAGACTTCAATTGAATCCTGGTACCAATTAGACAACTTATCCAATTCATTTACTTTAATAGTGAGAACACATAAATTTTATAAGTGCAATTTAAATGGTAGAAAGAACTCATGGCCAAACAAAATATATAAAAAAAAAAATCATGCATTTCACATTTATTAACTAAATGGTAAAGTATTAATCTTACTAAAGTATCCTTCACAGATCAAATTATAAAACCAACTAAATCATGTCTTAAATCATAAAATAAAATCCCTAAGAAACAAAGATAAAATGTTGAAATTAAAATATTTCGCTACATTACGCAGATTTGAGTTATTAATTCCAAATATTTTGGTACCACGACAACACCATATCGCCCGCCAACCAACGATCCGTTCTAACCTGTGAGGGGTAGTGAAAATGATGAGTACATGAGAATACTCAGTACGACACAAAAATAGTGGTGCGATCCTGGATCATACCGTCATCATTTCCTTTAAAATCGGTAAGAGCTCATGGTATATCATATCTTTAGTACCGGATAGTCATTTCATATCATATCGAAATCATCATATCATTTCATAACTTTCATAAGTATAATAATTTATCAACATGAAAAAATAATTTCAATGGGACAAAACACTTGCACCTCGCAGTCCTACCTTGATCGATAAGAAGATTGTTAAAAAAAAAAAAAAATTCACGTTATCAAAATCTTTATTTTCTGCTTGAAATGTTGCTGCCACAAAAACAAGTATCTTTGTTTTTCTCTCTTCTTTTATTTTCTTTCTTTTTTTTTCTATAGGATAGATAAAGATTACTTTGTATTGTATTTAAAATTGAAAATGAAAATTAAATTTTTGATAGGCCAAAAATTTGCATGATACCGTGATTTTCCCCTCCACAAAAGTCTCCATTCCAAAAATCAAGAAATCAAGAAAACAATTTCCTTTCCTATTGAATCTACACATGCCAATCCCTGTAAACTCCCAAAATCAAAAGCAAGAAAATAATATTAAAATCAAACTAATTGACAACTCTTTTCAATCCCCAAAAATCAAGGCAATTAAATATTAAAAAAAGCTACTTTATCTCTTCTTCAATATCAAATCATTACCATATAAGAAACAATATGTCTTCATTCAACTAGTGCACGTGTGGATTGATAGGAAGAATGTATATTAACTTAATTAATTATGAATTTAGGTACTATCTTCCAATGTTAATAACATGAGCCTAACTTATTCAAAATAATGATTTATCGAGCCTAATATGCATGATTAATTACAAACTATCTAGCGAGCCGATATTGATATACTTATACTTGCTCTATCAAAATTTTTATTATATGACTTGAATAAAAATTATGAATTTAGAACCTATCATATTTTAGTCCTCAAATTTTCAAAATGTAAAAATATAACATATAAAATAAATACATTTTTATTCTATTATTATTATTATTATTATTATTATTGGGAGTTACAAACTCCCATCCCTAAATATTTTCGTCCTCGAAAATCACCTTAACTAATCAAAGAGTTCTAGATACTTACTTTTAAGCTCATATTCCTTCTCCCATGTTGACTCGTCTAGTCCATGATTATGCCATTGTACCTTGACTAGTGGATCTTCTCTGTTTCTGACTTGATTCACCTTTCTGTCCAAAATCATTATTGGAATTTCTTCGTATGATAGGTTCTTTTGTACTTCCAAAGTTCGGTAACTTACAAAATAGTTGGGATCGTGGACATATTTTCTAAGCATTGAGATATGAAACACATTATGCACTGCTACCAGTTCAGGTGGTAAGGCAAGTCGGTAAGCCACATTACCAATCCTTTGAAGAATTTCAAAAGGTCCAATGAATCATGGTCTCAACTTCCCTTTCTTTCCGAACCTCATCACACCTTTCGTTGGTGCTACTTTCAGAAAAACTTTGTTACCCACTTGAAATTCTAAATCTTTTCTTCTAACGTCAGCATAAATTTTCTGTCGATCTTGCGCTACCTTTATTCTTGCTGTAATCTTATCAATAGCCTCAACTGTTCGTTCAATTATTTCAAGATCTAAAATTCTATTTTCCCTGGCCTCATCCCAATGGATAGGGGACTTGCACTTTCTACCATAAAGTGCTTCATATAGGGTCATACCTATAGTGGCTTGAAAACTATTATTGTAAGCAAACTCCACTAACGGCACGTGTGTCTCCCAACTACCGCCAAGGTCCAAAACACATGCCCTCAACATATCTTCAAGAGTTTGAATGGTTCTTTCTAATTGTCCATCTGTCTGTAGATGATAAACAGTACTAAACTTCAATGTGGTCCCCATGGCTGTCTGCAAACTTTTCCAAAATTTTGATGTGAACCTCGGATCTCTATCTGAAATAATGGTGATAGGAACTCCATATAGTCTGAATATCTCTATGATATATAACTGTGTGAGCTGTTCTATACTAAAATTTACTTTGACAGGCAGAAAATGGGTTGATTTCGTCAAACGATCAACTACTATCCAAATAGCATTGTGTCTTCTTGTTGACCTCGGAAAGCCTACTACAAAATCCATCGATATATGTTCCCATTTCCATTCTGGTATATCCAACGAGTTTAATAATCCTGATGGCCTTTGGTGTTCTGCCTTAACTTGTTGATAGATAATACATTTCTCCACGAATAATCCAATTTCTCTCTTTATGTTTCTCCACCAAAATGTATTTCAGAGATCTTGATACATGTTTGTACTGCTTGGATGCGCAGTATACGGGGGTAGAATGAGCCTCTTCCAATATCTCTTTTCTTATACTTTCATCATTAGGCACACAACCTTCCTTTAAAAGTTAATGTGTTATCCACAGATACCTCAAATCCTATACATTTGTTTGCACCAGCCTCAGCTTTTGTCTTTTATAGAAATGAATCCTTGTCCTATGCTTCTTGATTTGATCTAAAAGAGTAGGTCGAATCATAAACGCTTTTATTCTCGTTGTGGTAACTTCCAACCTTAGCCTTTCAAAGTCATGTATCAAGTGTTCCTGTATCGTGGGTAAAACTGCTAATTGTGATCCTGTCTTCCTGCTTAGGGCATCTGCAACTTTGTTAGCCTTACCTAGATGGTAATGGATTGTACAATCATAATCTTTCACTAATTCCAACCATTTCCTCTATCTCATATTTAGTTCCTTCTGTGTGAATAAGTATTTGAGGCTCTTGTGGTCTGTATAGATTTCACATTTCCCACCATAGAGAGAATAACCATCGCTGCTAGTTCCAAGTCATGTGTCGAATAGTTTTGCTCATACTATTTCAACTGTCTCGATGCATAATCAATCACCTTTCCATGTTGCATCAAAATACAACCCAAGCCTTTTTTGGAGGCATCACTATAAATTAAAAACCCATCCAAACCTTCAGGTATAGTCAAAACAGGAGCCGAGACTAATCTCTATTTAAGTTCTTGAAAACACTTCTCACATTTTTCCGTCCACTAGAACTTCACACTCTTTCGAGTCAACTGAGTCATCGGATCTGCTATTTTTGAGAAACCCTCTATAAATCTCCTATAATAGCCAGCCAATCCTAAGAAACTGTGAACTTCACTTGCACTGGACGGGCTAGGCCAATTAATTACTGTTTTCACTTTAACTGGTTCTACTTCAATTCCTTGGACGGTAAACACATAACTAAGAAAACCTATGCGATCAAGCCAAAATTTGCAATTCTTGAATTTAGCATATAGCTTCTCTTTCCTCAAAGTATCAAGTACTATTCTGAGTTGTTCCTCATGCTGGTTCCTATCTTTGGAGTACACAAGTATATTGTCAATAAATACTATGACGAACTGGTCCAAATACTGATGAAACACTCGATTCATTAGGTCCATAATACCGTCGGAGCATTGGTAAAATCAAAAGGCATGACAGTGAACTCATAGTGCCCATAACGAGTCCTATAAGTAGTTTTTGGTATATCAAGGTGCAGTGTTTTATGTCCCCGTTTAATTATTTTTTTACATGTTAATGAATTTTGTACTCATGAAAGTTAAAGTTATGATATGGAATGCTATGATATGAATGATATGGCCATTCCGGTACAATGATATGATATGATATAAGCTCTTACTGAATTTTAAAGATATGGGACGATATGATATTCTGACACGTGTTTAAAATTATTATTTGGAATCGCACCATTAAAATTTTTATAGCCTCTGAGTATTTTCAGGTACTTATCCTTTTTCTCTATACCTCACAGATTAGATCAGGTCATGTTGGAGCATGGTGGTTCGATGGTGTGTTTGTGCCTTGTTTCGCTTAATAAAGACCTAAGTTGGCACGTAATTTTATTTATATTAAGATTATTGCAATAAACATTTATTTATGAATAAATTTTCATGCATGTTTATTTGCAAATGAAAATATGTAGTTTGCTTTTTAAATAAAGTTTTGAATTAAACGTTTTTTTTGGGTCGTTACAGTTTGGTATCAAAGCCCAACTTTTAAAATCGATTCTGTAGACTTCAAAAAAAATAAAAAAAATAATAATCTGTCTTGTATTTATTTATATTCATTATTTGTGTTTGGCTATAAATATTGTTCTAAACTTGTTTTTGTAATTGTTATGCCCTAGATCCAATCGATTTAGGTTGTAAACGCTTTTAATATATTTAATGCATTTGATTTTGGCGAGATCTATTATTTATTTAAATTAATTTTGTAATAAATAATATTAAATAATAGAATCCGAAGATCCGATTTTTAGGTAATCTGTTAATCACAAGGAGTTGTGATTGTGGGATACAAATTACATATAATTGGATCTTGAATAAACCATGGTCATAAGTAATAACGAGATACGGATATCGTTAATACAGTTAGAACATCACGTGTGGCATTTCTTACTTGTGAAGTAAGTAGCTGATCTCACGAGCTAAAGTGTGGTGACACTTAAATGAACACGTGGATGTTTTGTTATAGAACAAAACATTGGAGACCCGCTAAGAGATTCCACATGGATAATTTTCTGAGTGTCAGTGGCTAATCTCTAACGTTCGGTAGTGGAATTGATCCTTTGACTTGAGGTCGTCGTGGTACCTTATATGAGGACAGTCATACTTTGGTGGTGTTGGATGTTGCTCTGAAAGGGGCCGCTAATACGACATCGTTCGGGTACGTTAAGAATCGTATGAAGGTTATGATTGATCAATAAAGGATTCGTCACTCTTAGATAGTAGGAGATTATGATCTGCGTTTAATTCAATTAAGTCGATGATAAAATCCTTGGCCAAGGTGTACTCATAAGTTGAAAATGAGTTTTCGATTTATATTGACTTAATAGTAGAGTGAAAGATATGATCAATGATCGAGATTGACACAATTCCATATCTCGTAATTGATCGGATCGTATTGACGAAGGGATAATAGTTTCACGGTAAACGAACGAATTTGGTTTTGTCATACCACGTGACATTTCCCGTCACATGTATTGCTCTGACACATTGCTAGATGTCAATCAGGGACGGCGAGTGTGAATTGACGATAAATTAAAAGGGTGTATCAATTTATCAATTTTGATTAGATCAAAATAATATTTCACGACGTTAGGTATCGTGGTCGGGAACCTAATGGGTCGCACACAAAAGAGAATTGGAAGATTGTAAATTGTCAATTGGTTAATTTAACAATCGTTGGATAAATTAATTAATTGAATTTGTTATTTATATTCCCGAATTAGTTAATTGGATTAATTAATTCACGGACCGGGTTTAATTAATTGGATTAATTAAATATTGGACCGGACCGGGTCGGGTCCGTTTGGGTTTATATATATACATAGCTAGGGTTTGAGGTCCATAAGGTTTTCATTATTCTTGTTGGCACAAGAGAGAAACCCTAGCAGTTGCAGTCTATTCTCTGTATGGATTTCATTGGAGGCTGGACAATTGGACAGCTGTTGGAGGCAGATTCAAGTTGCTGGAAAGGAATAACACGAAGGAGTTTGCAAATTACAAGTAAAGGTATATTTCTTATCACAGTTTTTATCTAAATACAAAGCTGAATCCTGAATGGGAATTGAAATTTGTTAAATTTCGCTGTGCATGTTTAAGTAAATTCCCTACAGTTTTGTCCTTCGTAGTTGATGGACCAAAGATGGACCGATGAGGCAAGTGTTCATTTGATGTATAGTTACTGCATTGTGATAAATGCCTATCATATACTAATCTAAATATATGATAATTTATGGTATATTTATAATTTGCATATTAATTGATAATTACAGTGGACTATGGCCTTATGTACTTATAATATTCTATGTAAAATCATTGATAAATAGCTATGCAAATTTTTTAAAAAAAAATTGACATGTTATTGTTCATCGTGAACAGTGACCCTGTCACTGTTCACTGAACCGTGAAGTGAAAAAAAATGCGCATTTTTTTTGTAACGATCCGGGTCTCTGTATCCAAGCCGTTAGCTTACGTACTGTCCACTTTGGGTAGGCCTTGCACCCACTTATCTCTCACAACTTTCTGTCGAGTCCCCTAGGATTCGAACTCATAACATTTCCCTTAAGTAAGAAGAACTGCACAATTGATACTAGAATTCAACTTAAATCTTACTTAAGGGAAATGTTATGAGTTCGAATTTTGGGGGATGCGACAGAAAGTCGTAAGGGGTAAGTGGGTGCAAGGTCCACCCAAAGCGGACAATACGTAAGCTAATGGCTTAAGTATAGAGACCCGAGTTGTTACATGCTCGACTCTTTTCTTCTTTAATAAATGTCTTTGGAATTATTTTAATCTTATGTTATTACCGTAAAGTATATTTTTTAATAATTTATTTATTGATAGTTTTTATAGTAATCTGCATGTTATGAAAAATATAGTTCCTAAGGAAATTTTTTTAAAACTAAATATTTATGTTTCCATTAAGGGAGTAGTTAATTAAATTATTATTTTAAATAATTTCTAAGTTTAAAGCTAAGGTATAATGGTTTGAGTGACTTTTTCGTTCATATGGGTCGGGGCGTTACATATCAAGTTTATAGACCAACTGATCTACTACGACATATTATGGCACTTGTACAGATTGACATATACGGTCTACCCAGCATTAGATTTAAATTTTTTATATTTTATTTTTGTTTGCATTAGCTTGCAAATTTATCTTTCCATTTGTTTAATCATAGGAGAAGTAGTACTTTCTCATTTAATGTTTGTATTGCTTACTGTCTCATATATGACCACGGTATTCCTCCGCCACAAGTGAGGGCATATCAATAAAACTAACGGAGGTACCGTCCTCCTTCAACTAAATAATAAATAAAAAAAATAAAAATAAAAAAAGAAGAAATTAAATGAACTTGAGTTAGAAAATAAGATTTCTGTAGTCAAACTTGATGAGACAACTAGAAAATTGAATGATTTAAAGGTTGAAAATGAGTCCTTAGAAATTAAGGTTAACTCTACTAGTGATTTTGAGAAATCTATTATCCAACTTCAATCTTTTTTCGAATGAATCTAAGAAGTTTGACAACAATTTAGGTTTGAATAAACTATCTCAAAATAGGAGACGTTTAGACTTTAATGAAACAGATTCTCATGCTACTTTCTCTTCTAAAAATAAGTTTGTACCTTCTCTATTAAGTCTAAGAGTATAGGGAGTTCCGGCATTAGTCCATTAGAACTTATTCATTCAAATATATGGGATCCATCTTCTCATATGTTTAGTGAAGGTTACAAATACTTTGTGTTGTTCGTTGATGATTTTAATAGGTTTACTTGGTTTTATCCATCAAAGCAAAGAAGTGATTTGTACAAGAAGTTTCTTTTGTTTAAAAAGTTCGTTGAAAATCAATTTAACAGGAAAATAAAAGTTGTTCAACGTGATTGGGATGGGGAGCATAGAACGTTAAATAATTTTATGGGAGAAAATGGTGTAGGATTTCGACTAGCTTGTTCTCATACCCATGAGCAAAATCGGATTTCAGAGAGAAAAATTAGACATATTGTGAATACTGGCTTAGTCATGCTAGCTCATACTAATGTACCATTAAAACTTTGGACCCATGCATTTAATAATACAGCATTAATTATAAACTCTCAAACTAGAGCTATTTTAAATAATAAAACTCCATTCTTTTATTTACTTAATAAAAACTAAAACTATGACCAGTTTAAAGTCTTTGGATGCTCCGCATATCATTTGTTACGTGCATACAATAAAAATAAGTTTTTATCTAAGACTATAGTTTGTGCCAATTTAGGTCTCTCTTTGTATCATTTTGGCTATCATTGTTATGACGTGTCAACCAACAAAATCTTTGTGGTCCGATATGTTGAATTTGATGAGCATAGTTTTCCATTTTGTGCTAACAATTCCATGAAGGAAAGGACGTAAAATCTAGCTCAAAGTTAACTTCAATGAGGCGAACTGGTGAAGAGGTTTATATTGCATTTTTAATAAATAAATTGTGCCAATGTATGTATTGTCCTACTGATATTCATTGGAAGGTTGTCGAAGGGTTATTACACTACTTGAACAACACAATTTCCTTAGGTGTGTTCCTCTTCATTACAGTTATGAAAAATAATAGAATAGTGTGTGACATTTAGATCTAACCACACCTAGAAGTATATAATGCGGAATCAAAATGATCAAACAATAAAAATCAACAAGTCACTTATTTATTATTTCTAGATAATTAAGTTTAATGTCAAATTAAACATTAAGTATCAATCATACAATTTAAATAAAAAAAAAGGTAAAATTAAATAACACCAAATTTATTAACAGAGAAAAAACCTTGAAGAACTCTTCACATGTCAAAAACCCCTAAGCAAACCTTGTAAAAACGATCTACTAGAAAAAACAACTTATAGTTAGTTCAAACACAACTAAATCTTAGTAGATTTTGATCACTCAACACATAAATCAACAAAGAACATCTATTGTGCAACTTGCACTTTTCAACAACTCTGAATTTCTTTTCCCTCTACGTATCACCAAGAACTAACTCGTTCTAGAACAACTACAACTCTAGCTGTCTTTTCTCAACTTCAGAAGTCTGAAGACTTATTGGTGAAGGTAGTGATTTTTGTTGTTTGATCGTTTTGAGTTTTCATCTTTTGGTTGAATCAAGAGAATTACCGAATTGATGTTTGATCTTTGTAGGATGTTCTATTGAATGAATAAAGGCTCAACCAATAATGCAAAAGATATTTGGGAATTTTTATGCTCTGTTCTTGCGATTGAGTGCTTGTTCGATAGGGATTTCGTTAATTGATTTTTTTACCGTTAGAGATAAAGTGAGTCCTACCTATGAGAGAAGAATTCAAAAATGACGGCTGGAATAGTGAAATAACGGTCAAAAAATTTGATGCTAATTGGATTAAAATCTCTACCAAAAATGCTCTGAATGAAGAGATCTTTGTATTGTGTTGTTAAATTTTCAATAACATGTTCTCTTGAATGAAAATAGATTTAACGCACTTTTGAGATGCACCAACGCTTAGATAATTATAATATCAAATACCTGAGGTTGAATGCCATTGTAAAAAAGTCATCAAATCGCAAACATAAATCTGCTTGGCTAAGACAATCGCTGAGCTATGCCCTCACGGGTAGCGAGTGATCACACGGCAGCTCAAGCGTCGACCGCGCGATTGGCAAATGACAAAGCTCCTACTTTTTTTCGCTCGAGCTCCATCTGCATGGTTGACAAGCCTTTTTTCAACTATTTTTTCTCTGACTCCTTCAATATATATACTACCTATTCCCTATTTTTTTTTATTGTAATTAAACTCAATAACTATGATTTTGAACATGGGCCAATTATAATTTGGACCTAACAAACTCCCATTTGTCATTTCATGACAAAATCATTTATTTCAAAATTAAAATCATCACAACCTCACACTATTAATCTAAATACTCAATTCCCAAACTTCAACTCAACAACTTGTCATACCTGTTTTCTAAAACACATGAAATCAACAATACCACATGTAAAAGCAAGATGAAACTAACAATTATGCACATAACTAAGTTATAAAAACAATGCAAGCAAAACATTGTAACACCAAAGCATGTAATAATACATGCATCTATAACTTAGAAGCTAAACATGACAAGTTGAGATAGAATATCACATCAGCTGAACTAGTAATGCAAAATATGATATTGATATTATACAAAATACTCAACAAAATATCAATAAGGCAAAATAACACATTATGCTAGTCAGATTATCAATCATAAAAAATAATTATGACTCCTCCTAAATCAAATATAAAAAACCAACTCAACAACGATACATCTCAACAATGTATCTACTTCTCCTCATAACTCATATACTACTCAACTTTCCTAAAATAAATACATGTCTCTTTTCCTTTTTTCCACGAATCATATAGGAAAATCAAGCAATATAATCATGAATAACATAGAGAAGAATGAGTAAAATAACATGCACATGGACAAATAATGAAAGCTCAAATAACATGAAAAATTATTTGCTTGCTTTTACACGCATAATTTATAAATAGTAAACTTTTCCCACATATTACCTTTGCCAGCCTGATGGATTTGTGAAGTGGACGGAAGTTCCATAATTGAGACCTGGACTCATTTTAAAGCTAAATGGAGTAAATTGTGTAAGCAACCTATGTGAAAAGGCCCACTAATCTCCTGTAAACAAGACTCTAAACTTTATATCAATGAAAAATGATATGCAAAGAAATCACTAGTGAATGAATATTTTTCTCAAATTATGAAAGTTAAACACAATGCTACTAGGGCCTTTTAATTAAAATAGCTCATATTTATAACTTTTTTCCCTCTTCCTATCTATGAGCATGAATAATTTTTCTATTTTATGTGTAGACTTTTCTTTGCTAAGTTTACTAAATGACCCATATAGTGAGCTTTATATCAATTACTCCCAAGTCAGATAACAATAGGGCACAAAGTTCTAAGATACTTAGCAGGCTTAATTACTAAAGTACTAAAAGCTAAGAAGAAATTTATAAGGTGAATCTCACTTTTATTGATGCTCAATACTATTTTCTTTATGAGGAATATACAAGAACTTTGATCAATTAGTTAAAGATAAATTTATATAAAAGGTCAACTCATCTCACCATACCGATGACTGCCACCCCAAATGTTACACATGTAGTCATGACTCACTTACAAGAGCTTAATATGTGCAGTGCAGATAATACATGAAATAATCTATTCCAAGTACTCTAAATAAGTAATAAATAAAGGTAATGAAAACTTTATTCACTGTTCATTAATTTTATTAGTATTTGATCACAAAATAACATGTCCAAATGATATCGATTTAAAGCATAATAGAATCAAATTCTTACTTTCTTTCCTTGTTTTCATAATTTTTAATTTGCATTTTAAAAGAATAACTAAAAAGATGAGAAAATAAAAAATAGAGTGCATGCACGAATATGTAAATTCCATGAACAATACAGATGGATGCACCTAAATACCTACTCAATTAAGAACAAAAGTGCTCTTACCTTTGCTAACAACACTACAATTTACAACATTACTTTGATCAGAGAATCTTAGTCAAATAACTCATCATACTAGTCAAGTGACTCACTTGATTAGAAAAGAATCTAACATGAGTAATTTGTTGTTCCAAACCAAAGATTTATGACATCTAGGTCTAATGTAACCTCACTCACCACAATTGTGATAAGTGGGAATGAATTTAGAAATAATTCTAGGTCTCAAGCTTTGAATATTAGGTTGAGAAAATCTATGTTGTACAAATGGTTTTTATCTTAAAGGCCCTACATTCTTAGACTTGATAGAGGCAGGTACAACCTTGTTTTTAGAAGATGAAGCAATATGAAAATTTGTTTCATTAAAGCCTAAAAATCTCTCCTATTCCCAGCTGGTTTATTCAATCCTAACACGTTGCCAAGTTACTTAGATCCATTAGAAATAGAAGTTGGGTACTAGATTTCTTAAGATCACTCGTTGTCTAAACATTAATTTCTAAGGACACTTTCTCAACCTTTAATTCATCTAATCTTCCAGTTGATTTCTCAAGTTTGACTTCTAAGCTCACATTTTCTAATTCCAGTTCATGTATCTTGAAGGTAGAGTTACTAATTTTTTTTTCCACATTTAAGGCTCTTTACATACAGCTAGTGAAAGGTCTCTTGTTTATCCCAGTCATCTTCTAATTATTCTTTTGAAGAGTCGGATATCTTTATGATATGATCCAGGTTGTGCACCAAACTACCGAGAATTTGATTATTGTTGGAAGAAAGCAAAGTGCGAAGTTTAAGTTTAATTCTATCCAACAAGCCATGTAAATTAAGTGTTCGAGCCAAGTTCAAGACTTCGAAGGAGTTGATAAAGATTGTCATTTATATGTTCAAACAACCGAGTCCAACATCTTGAATATAACAAGTTCCATGATTGGTGAGAAGAGACTAAGCGCAAAGTCGAGTTTGATCAAGCCAATAAAATTATGCAATTAAGTGTCAAAGTTACAAGGTCCAAACTAATGAAGTTCGCATGTCAAGGAGTGACTTTCATGTTGTGACACACACCGCCCCGTGTAACACTACTGGATCTGGACGTGGCATGCGCCGATGATAAATACCAACTAAAAGTCGGACCCACTATCAAGGCTACTACAAGTGCAATATATCATTTCTTTTATACATCATTTTTCTAACAAAATTTCGGCATTATCTCTCCTGTAAATAGGACTAACCAACTTGTGATCAATTTCATACAAATTCCAAACTATAACACAACACAATAAAGATAAGTCGAAACCTCAATCTTTATCAAGAAGTAAAATGAAATATACTTATGGATACAAAATACATAGTGAGCCCCATAACTATCTAAAAGTGATGTAAAATCACATCTAGACATGAACATATGTCCCAAAACATTGACTACATGTTCTATGAAGTGAGTCATATTAACAAACTCTATCGTGTGGGTCTAACTTCAAAATTAAGGCTCAACTTCAAAAGATATCTAGATTCTCAACTGCTGCCTGATAAGAAAAAATGTGAAAAAATATATGAGTTGATAGCTTAGTGAGTGGAGAAGTTCGAAACAAATATACTTTTACATTTATATATTTTTATTGAAAATCAAATTCATATCATTTGATAATCCACAAGCTACCATCATGTAATTATAGCAAAAAAGTGAAATATTCACATAAGGTCATAAAATATCATTTTAAAATCATGATATGAACATCAACTAATAATCATGCTATAATCTCATCACATCAAACATGCAGAAAAATCCATAAAAAATGTAACCTCCGACTGAAATATATAATTCGCCCCTCGGGCTAAAAACTTTCGCCACGGGCCTTTGATCCCCTCTGTGAACGAAAGTCGGCCTCAAAGATCTCCGATAATCAATTTTAGAACATGGCTAAGGCCCCTCTATAAACTTTATGTATACGATCAAGACCAATGTTAGGCCAAGACCCTCCGTATAGCATAGAACACGGCCAAGGCCCCTCTATGAACTAGAAGAAGTATGTAATCATGGGTACTTTTCTAGCCGATCTCAATATCATATCTCATATTCCAATTCACAATATCATGAATAATCCTTGAAATTCCGCATGGATCATAACAAAAGAATTTTTTTTTAATAATCATAGAATTGAACACACAATTGCACATGCTTTACTAATATACTAAATTTATAAATACTTTAAAAATTTTTAAGGTTTTCCGCTCACAGAACTATATACGCCAAAATGAACTTAGTCGGTAAACTATCCCGATGTCCGTATCGCCACCTGAAATATAATATAATTTTTAAATCAACAATTAACTATTTTAAATAATTTCGATAAATATATCGACGATATCAGAACTTAATTATATGTTTAGGCGATTTCTAAAGTATCTTTAATTATTAAAACTAATTTTTCTTTCATTTTACTCAATTTTATAGTTTATTATACTTAACCCCTCAAATAAAATTGAATTTAATCTAATAACTATAAAATCAAACACAACCTTTCAATAAGTAACTTTTTACTTACCTTTCAAAATTGAGGAATTCAAGTCTAATAGTATAGAGCACTAATTCCTATCATGTTGGAGAAATTTTTCTATTTTTTTTCTTCTTCTTTTTCCTTACTCTTTTCTCTTCCTTTTTCTTTCCCTGCTCTTGTTTTCTCTCTCTCTCTCTCTCTCTCTCTAAATTATGAAATGAAATAGAGTATTGGGTTTTGCATGACTTTGTGGTGGACATATATATATCCACCACCTGCCGTTTTCTTTTAATTGTTTATAGTTTTTTTTTAGCTTGACTTTTCTTTCTAATTAATTAACGTATTACAAGACTCACCTCTTAAAAGAATTTCGTCCTTGAAATTCAATTAACTAAGTGCGAAAAATCTGGGGATACTGAGAACGCATCTGCTCTTCACTTTCCCATGTCCCTTCTTCTATAGCATGATTCCACCACAAGATTTTAACCAAAGGAATAGTTTTACCACGCAAGACCTGTTCCTTCTATCCAATATCTGAACCGGTTCCTCTTCATAGGTAAGATTTTCTGTCAACTCTACTGGTTGTGATTCCAAAACATGAGAAGGATTTGAAATATATTTACGAAGCATGGAAACATGGAATACATCATGAATTCTGGACAATTCTGTTGGCAAAGCCAATCAATACGCAACTGGACCGATGTGTTCAACAATCTCATATGGGCCAATATACCTCGGACTCAATTTACCTCATTTACCAAATCTGATAACCCCTTTCGATAGTGACAATCGCAGGAAAACTCTATCCCCAAGATCAAGTTCAAGGGTTCTTCTGCGTCTACATGCATAGTTCTTCTGTCTATTTTGGGCTATCTTTAACTTTTCTTTAATTATCTTTACTTTCTTAGCAGTAATATGGACATATTTAGGACCCAATAATTTTCTTTCGCCAACTTCATCCCAATATACTGGAGTTCTGTATTTCCTACCATACAATGCTTCAAAAGGAGCCATTTCTATACTCGAATGATAACTGTTATTATAAGCAAACTCCGTCAAAGGAAGATGAGTATCCCAATTTCCTTTGAACTGTAGTACACAAGCTCGTAATATGTCTTCCAAAGTTTGAATAGTTTTTTCTGACTAACCATCTGTTTGTGGATGAAAAGTTATACTGAAATGAAGTTTAGTACCCATAGCTTTCTGCAAACTGGGCCAAAATTTAGAAGTGAAACGAGAATCTCTACCTGAAATAATAGATACTAGTATCCCATACAAACTGATTATCTCATCAATATATATTTTTGCCAATTTATTTAACGAGTAAGTAACTTATATAGGCAAAAATCTATCAGTCTTCTTTAACCTGTCTACAATGATCCATATGCCATCATGTCTACTCTAAGTCCGTGGAAGTCCAAATAGAAAATCCATAGTAATGTGTTCCCATTTCTATTTAGGAATAGGCAAAGTTTGTAACAATCCTGCCGTTTTCTAACGATCTGGTTTTACTTGCTGACAAATGAGACATCTGGATACAAACTCAGCTATTTCTCTCTTCATTCCATGCCACCAATAGTGTTCTTTGAGTACACGATACATTTTTGTACTACTTGAATGCATCGTGTAAGCTGAACTATGTGCCTCTTCTATAATTTCTCCCTTCAATTTCGAATCATTTGGAACACATAATCTATTTTCCATAACTAAAGCTCCGTCATCTTGAATGGTTTAATCTGTATACTTACCTTTACTAACTTCTTCTTTCAATTTGCTCAACACTAGATCTTGAGTTTGAGTTTCTCTAATTGTGTCAATCAAAGTAGGCCTCACTTGGAAGTTGGCAAACAATGCTCTTACACTGGTAACTGATAATTGGGCATGAGAAGCTCTGAACTCACCAAACAAAGATGAACATACTGCATTAGTCTGGGTCATAGGACTTGATATTTTTCTACTGAGACCATTAGCAACTACATTAACCTTCCCTGAATGATAATCAATTTTGTAGTCGTAATCTTTTATCAGCTCTAACCATCTTCTTTGCCTCAAGTTTAACTCTTTCTGATCGAAAATATACTTTAAGCTTTTATGATATGTATATATCCGGCATCTCTCGTTATACAATTAATGTCTCCAAAATTTCAAGGTTAGGACAACTACAGCTAGCTTTAAGTCATGTGTAGGATAACTCAGTTCATGTTTCCTCAACTGCCTGGAAGCATACGCTATAACCTTCCCATTCTGCATCAAAACACAATCAAGACCCTGACGTGAAGCATCACTATATATCACAAACTCTTTACTGGGAGATGAAAGGGTAAGAACTGGAGCTGACACTAATCTATTCTTCAATTCAAGGAAACTTCTTTCGCATTTTTATTGCAAACAAATTTAGCATTCTTTCTAGTCAAACTGGTCAAGGCAGAGCAATTTAGAAAATTCCTCTACAAAACGACGATAATAACCTACTAAACTAAGAAAACTTTGGATTTTTGTCACATTAATTGGCCTTTCCCATTTTACCATTGCCCCCCGTTTCTGCGGGTCAACATAAATTCCCTTTGTTGATATGAAATGTCCCAAAAATACAAGTTTATCAATCTAAAATTCATATTTACTGAATTTAGCATACAACTGCTCATCACGTAGAGTCTACAAGATGATTTCGAGATGCTCTGTGTGCTCATCATGATTATGAGAGTATACTAAAATATCATCGATGAATACAATCACAAATCTATCTAAACATGGGCGAAACACTCTATTCATCATATCCATAAATGCTGCTGGTGAGTTGGTCAACCCAAATGGCATCACAAGAAATTCAAAATGAACATACCTTGTTCGAAAAGTAGTTTTTGGCACATCATTGTCCTTGATTTTAGGTTGATGATATCCAGAATGCAAATCAATCTTTGAAAATTCTACAGCACCATGAAGCTAATCAAATATGTGGAAAAGGATATTTACTGCAAATTGTTACTTTGTTCAATTGTCTATAATCTATGCACAGTCGTATGGTGCCATCTTTTTTCTTCACAAACAAAATTGATGCTTCCCACGGAGATATACTAGGTTTGATGAAACCCTTGTCTACCAATTCTTGCAACTGAACCTTTAGCTCTTTCAATTTTTCTGGTGCCATTCTATAGGGTGCCCGTGAAATAGGTATAGTTCCTGGAATTAGATCTATAGTGAATTCCACATCCCTATCTGACGGTAATCCTGGTAATTTTTCTGGAAATACATCAGGAAATTTTTTGACCACTGGGATGTCTTCAAGTTTTAGTTTGCTAACATCTGTATCAATCACATGAGCTAAATATGCATGGCAACCCTTGTTGAGTAATCTTCTAGCGTCAATAGCAGTTATCATACAAGACGGTAAAATTTTGCACTGCCCATTGAATATAATTTCAGGCTGTCTAAACACAACCTCCTTTCGAAAGCAATTAACTGAAGCTCGATTTGTTGCCAGAAAGCCCATATCCAAGATAACATCGAAATCATGTATCTCAAGAGGTATTAAATTTGCCTTTAGCTCGTTCTCCTTTATCTTAATCCCACAATCTCAATACATATTATTTGCTAATAGTGATTCTCCTATTGGTGTATTCATTACCAAACAACTGACTAAAAGTTTTGGCTTTTGATTTGTATATAAAGCAAATGTAAATGACATAAAAGAATGTGTAGATCCAGGATCAATCAAAATATGAGCATTTCTATCAAAAATATACAACATACCCATGATAACATCTAGTGACTCCTCTGCTGCCTGCTGAGTCAAGAAAAATTTTTTCCTGGGTCTTCGGTCATCCTACCCTTTTGATTTTGTACCACCACCGCTTGCGATATTAGACTGGGCCACACTATTTGCACCTGCTCTTTAGCTGAATCATCTCTCTGAGTTTGATTCTGTCTTGTACTACCAGTACTTTGCTGAGGAAACATTCTCTGTGCCAGGCCACCCTTCTGGAATACAAGTGGACAATTCCTTTTCAGGTGTCCTTCTTGGCCACAGCAATAGCAAACAGCAACTCCTTTGAACTTTAAGCACTCTCCAGGATGAGATCTTCCACATAACTAGCAAGAAGAAAATCTGGCACTAGTAGAACTCTCTCCCTGTCTCATAGAAAATGATCTATGTGAAGAACCTTGAGTGTAATTACGACTGGCCAATGGCTGTTGTACAGTACTGGGACTAAATCTAGGACCTTGACTTCCTCGAAATTGAGATTTGAATTGACCTGAACTAGATACACCAGGTCGAAATCCTCTATTGTCTCTCCGTGATGATCTATAGCTAGAAACACTTGCCATTGTCTGACTACTACTTGCTCTAAATATTGTTTGTTTTCTACTACCTGGACTATCAAAAATGCTCTTTTCTACTCTCAAAGCTAATTCCACCAATTTGCCAAATACATTCCAGCATGTAGCTGTTACTACTGACTGGATTTCTTCTCTTAACCCATTTTCAAATCGTCTACATTTATCAATTTCGTTGCTTACCAGAACTTGGGCATACTTTGAAAGTTCAATAAATTTCACCTAATATTCTGCAACTGTCATCTGCCCTTGTACTAGCTTCAAAAATTCCTCCTACCTTGCATCTTTATATAACCAAGGGTAATAGGCATTGTAAAAGATACGACGAAAATCTATCCAAGTAATGATGGAAGGGTCTAGATATGTACTTCGTATGACTACCACCAATCATATGCACCCTCCTCTAATAAAGTAAAAAGACACAACTTTCGATCATCTGAGCAACCCAGAACATCAAATACCTTCTCTATCTTGGTCATCCATGCCTGCACAACTGCTCGTTCGACTGTGCCAGTGAAAACTTTAGCCCTTAACTTTGTAGCCCTCTCAATACTAAAATCTCTGTCAGTACTACGCATAGCCAAGGTAACAACAATAGTAATTCTTTCAACAGCCATAGGATTAGTTACAATCATATTTCCTTGTCCCCATTGTTCAGGAGGCTGTGAACTGATTCTTCTACTTTCTCAGGCTCTCTCAGTTCATCTCTATCAGGAACAATGTGAGACTGGGATAACATATCTTGGAGCCTTCGAGTTTTGCCACCACGAGGCATGACTCACCTACAGTTATGCATGATATGCTAAACATCAAAATGTATGAATGTACAATGCAAACCTATGGACTCTAATGCATGCTCTAATACCAAACTGGCACACCTCTCCCCGTGCAACACTATTGGATCCGAACGTGGCATGCGCCGATAATAGATACCAACTAAAAGTCAGACACACCATTAAGGCTACTACAAGTACAATATATCATTTTTTATACATCATTTTTCTAACAGAATTTCGGCATTATCTCCCCTGTAAACAGTGCTAACCAACCTGTGATCAATTTCACACAAATGCCAAACTACAACACAACACAATAAAGATAAGCCGAAACCTCAATCTTTACCTAGAAATAAAATGAAATGTACATATGGATATAAAATACATAGTGAGCCCCATAACTATCTACAAGTGATGTAAAATCACATCTAGACATGAACATGCATCCCAAAACACTGATTACATGTTCTATGAAGTGATTTATACTAACAAACTCTATCATGTGGCTCTGACTTCAAAATCAAGGCTTAACTCCAAAAGATGTCCAGATTCTCAACTGTTGCCTGATAAGGAAAAACGTAGAAAGATATATGAGTTGATAGCTCAGTGAATGGAGAAGTTCAAAACAAATATACTTATACATTTATACATTTTTATTAAAAATCAAATTCATATCATTTGATAATTCACAAGCTACCATCGTGTAATTATAGCCAAAACGTGAAATATTCACATAAGATCATAAAATATCATCTTAAAATTATGATATGAACATCGGCTGATAATCATGCTATAATCTCATCACATTAAACGTGCTAAAAAATCCACCAAAAATGTACCTTCTGACAGAAATATATAATCCGCCCCTCGAGCTAAGAACTTTTGCCATGGGCGTTTGGCCCGCTCCGTGAACAAAAGTCGATCTCAAATATCTCTCATAATCAGTTCTAGAACATGGCCAATGCCCCTCTGTGAACTATATGTATACGATCAAGACCAATGTCAAGTCAAGACCCTCCGTGTAGCATAGAACACGGCCAAGACCTCTTTGTGAACTAAAAGAAGTATGTAATAATGGGTACTTTTTTGGCCGATCTCAATATCATATCTCATATTCCAATTCACAATATCATAAATAATCCTTGAAATTTCGTATCGATCATAATAAAAGAAATTTCTTTAATAATCATAAAATCGAACACATAATTGCACTTGCTTTACTAATATATTTAATTTATAAATACTTTAAAAATGTTTAAGGTTTTTCACTCACAGAACTATATACGCCAAAATCAACTCGATCGGTAAACTGTCCTGATGTCTGTATCGTCACTTGAAATATAATATAATTTTTAAATCAACAATTAACTATTTTAAGTAATTTCAATAATTAAATCGGCGATACCAAAA
Source organism: Olea europaea var. sylvestris (assembly GCF_002742605.1). NCBI lineage: Eukaryota > Viridiplantae > Streptophyta > Magnoliopsida > Lamiales > Oleaceae > Olea > Olea europaea. The sequence continues at coordinate 515,486 of NW_019233203.1, read as the reverse complement.
CTTACTTATTTTACGTTTAGGTGATTTCTAAAGTCTCTTTAATTACTAAAACTAATTTTTCTTTCATTTTACTAAATTTCATAGTTTATACGTAACCCCTTCAATAAAATTGAATTTAATCTAACAATCCAACAACTATAAAATCAAACACAACCTTTCAATAAGTAACTTTTTACTTACCTTTCAAAATTGAGAAATCCAAGTCCAATAGTATAGAGCACTTAATTCCTAACACGTTGGGGAAATTTTTCTATTTTTTTTCCTTCTTTTTCCTTTCTCTTTTCTCTTCCTTTTTCTTTACCTGCTCTCATTTTCTCTCTCTCTAAATTGTGAAACAAAACAGAGTATTGGGTTTTGCAAGACTTTGGTGGTGGACATATATATATATATATATATCCACCGCCTTCCCTTTTTTTAATTGTTTATAGTTTTTTTTGTTTGACTTTTCTTTCTAATTAATTAAAGTATTACAAGTTGGGATTTAGAGCCGAAGAGAATTAGTTTCCAGGTTTTGGAAGATATATAGAAAAACGAGCAGCGTGAATTAAAACAGGCATAACTTTCAGCTCGGGTGTCGGGTTTTTGCCCAAGAGTACAATTCGAAATTGCCACAAAATTCTACACAAGAAAAATGAGGTGTCAAGTTTTGAACTATCAACCACATAGCTCAAAATGCCATGTAACCGCATACTATCGGGCAGGACAAAAATTGAAGCTGGATGTTTGTTCTATTCGATTGCATTGATTTCTACTATATGACCGCATAGATATATTCTCGTGTGAAAATCTTTCCTTTTGCGAGAAAGTTCTATTTTGATGGAAATACTTGTTTTTGGCAACTTTATATTTTCTAGGATTCTTATGCACTGTTTAACCATATTCTTAGGATTCTTAATTATATTTTTCTCTATTTCATTATTCTAGGATTTTAGAATATATAGGAGATTATTTTCATTGTAACAATCACAAGTCTTTATTCATGAATCAATAAAAATTCTCTTCGAAGCTTTACTTCAATTTTGTTCCTTGATGGAACAATAATACTAAACTTACTAAGAATTGATATCTTGTGACGTTCAAAATATCGGGTTGAATCTTTGGATTATGTAATCAAGGGGTCTTTCAAGCATCGTTCTTGCTGGTTTTTGGTTCATATTATATTGGCTCAAATCCATAATTTGGGTGTGATTTTGAGAATTTGTGATCAAGAGATCGTTGGTTTAATATACCTTCGGTTGCTTGGTTCAACGTTTGGGGATTAGATCCTAAACCTTGGTCATATTTGGGTGTTCTTGGGATCTAATGTCAATTTCTGTGGGTTCGATAGTGACCGTGCTAACTGGGTCCGTATCACTTTATCTCTTCGAGTGTCTCAATCTCCTCTATAGGTTCACTCTTAACTACAAAAGAAATCTCCATATAATTTACTTCCTCATCAGGATTGAAGTTCTCTTTTTGATTATTGGAGTTGGACTCTCTATCAATGAGAGTCGGGTTTATAACCTTACCTAGTATTTTCTTAGAACCTGAAAACTCAAATTTAACATGTCCAAAACCTTGGCACTTGTGACTACTCACAAATTGGGAATTCTTCCAAGCATCCCTGCTATATCTCTTCTCTCTTTTATCGTTCCTGTTTTTACTAGAATCACATTTAAACTATCAAAAAATCTCAAAATTTCTTAAATTTTTTACCAAGATTGGCAAACTCATCATCGGTGTCATCATCAATTTGATTACTAGTTTATTCCTCAATAGCATTTAAGGCTGAAGACTTGTTTTTCTTAGACTGAGATAGGCTAAGTTCATATGTTTGGAGAGATTCTACAAGTTCTTCTATCTTAATAGCATTTATGTCTTTACTTTCCTCAAATGCTGTGACCTTAGGTCCAAATCTGCAGGTAAAGATGTCATAGCTTTCCTCACAATCTTAGCCTTGGAGATTCGCTCACCTAGATTGAAACTAGAGTTTACTATATCATTTAGTTTTACATAGAACTCATCAATCGATTTATCATTGTTCATCCTAATTTCTTCAAAGCTACTAGTCAACATTTGAAGTTTGGAGTTTTTCATGGTTTTAGTTTCCTCATGTATGGTTTCTAAAATATCACAAAGATCTTTAGTAGTTCGCACATGGAGACACACTTAAACTCTTCGAGGGAAATAGCCATAAATATGGCATAGACATCTCTATTATTCCAATTACACTCGGCTAAATTATCCTTAGTCCAAGTAGAGATAACGATAGGAATAACTACACCAGCAACTGATGTAGGTGGGACTATCCAACCATTTTTTACAATAACTCAAACACATTCATCCATTGACTTCAAAAAATCTCTCATTCTAACATTTCAATAGGCATAATTGCTATTTTCAAAATGAGGAGGAATGAAAAGTGATTGACTTATTTAGTTGGATCACGTATCGATATTAAGCTTTGTTGTAAATTACCAAAGAACCTCTTTTTTATTCTGCAACCTGCACTTTCTAGTAACTCTAGACTTCTTTTCTCTCTGTTATGGATTACCTGGAACAAATTCATTCTTACACAATTGAAACTCTAGCTATCTCATATACACTTCAGAACTCCGAAGGCTTATTGGTAAATGTAATGATTTTTTTGTGTTTGATCTTTTAGTTGAATCAAAACAATGATTGAATTGATGTTTGATCTTTGTAGGATGTTCTTTTGAATGAATAAAGGCTTAACCAATTATTGATTTATAATCTAATTCCGTTCATTCGTTATTGACAAGCAATAAAACTATGATACATAATTTTCTTTTCCAAGACAAATTAAGTATATCCTAACCATGACCCAAATCTCTTCCTAACCTGAATTCAAATGGTTAGAATGCATTAAATTTTAGATTATCTATATGATTGCACATGTGATAAATGTTATTCCTAACATCTATTGCAGATATGTTAATTTTGCTGCGTTCTAAACTTATTGTGAGTCTCTAACTATAATAAGCAACTAATTATCTAATTGGTGGCTAAACAATTAAATAATACAATAGGTATGCAAAATTAATCAGGAAACGTAAAAAATACTAAACTACTTGTCTTGAATTAGAAATTAATCACAAATAGTGTTCATCTTCATCCAATACACAAGTGGATCTAGTCTAACATATTGATATATAAATTACAATAAAAATAATAGAAAAATATAATCCGAATCATGAAAGAGTTCAAAAGATATTGATCTTTAAGTCCAAAGTTGAATTCTTCAAAATCTTGATATAATTGAGATTCAATTCCTTACTAAGGTTTGATTTCCCATCTCAAGAGTGATGAATTGACCTCTTGTTCTTAATGATTTTAGGATATTATTGAGTATAATGAAGCAGGAGAGAGTTTTTTTTCCATGCATAGCCCTTGTTTTGTATCGCGAAAGAAAACTACAGATTCATCTGCGAAAATGGCCCATGCACGCACATAAGCATAACCATTGTGAGTGCACCATTGATCCCAATGGATCTCGGGTCAAAAATTTTTTGCCACGTAGGTTCTCAGAGTTCCTCCCTAAGTGTCTTTTGGTATTCTACTCATAATTTTCTCTTTCAGTATCTGATTGAGATCATTCAGAGTACATTTGAAAAAGGACCAAAAGGGCTATAATTCTTATAGAAGTACAATTTTTCCGATTCAAATGTTTGCTATCTGAAACATGGGTCCTAATTTGATGCTAAAAATTCAGAGTATAACTTCTTCAGCTGAAAATTGATTTGTGAAAATATTTCAACTATATTTCATTTATTTGACTTTAAATTGCATTCAATTGATCATATCTGATCTTTAATCATCATTTTATGATCCAAATCAACTACTGAATGTATACACTTCGGTTCCCCAACTTTGAATTTCTTTCTTTTACTTTTTTTTGTTCCTTTCTTCCGATTCCACCAATTTGTATTGAATTCAATGTAACTAACATAACTAATACATAATTAAGCTATAAGTTATCCAAATCACTAGCAAATGTTCCAGTTTAAATGGCCTAGATAAGTGTACAAAAAAACTTATCTAACACCCCAAACTTGAACATTTGTTTGTTCTCAAACAAAACCATATCCTCCTTAACCAAAATTTTTAAAAACAAATGGTTAGATAACTTACTTTTGTTCTCAAGAATGGAATATATGTATTAAGATAATGACATGCTACAAAATCACAATGCTAAAATTAATTTCTACTTATGTAATGCAAAATCAACGTGTGTGTGAAAATTCACGTTAAGCATTATAAATTCATAGAGAGATTCAAATCCTGACCCTTAATAGTTAGACTTATCTTTTATCCTATTTGCAAAAAATGACCCTAAGGTAAGATTTTCACCTAATTTTCATCTTATTGGCCTTAGACAATCTGCTCAAAATTTAGCACACATGAAATGTACATTTATCTCAACGTCTCCCTACAACAACCAAACTATTCTAAATTTGATTTAAGAATGTATAATTTAGTGGTTGTTTGGATTTAGCATCTAAGGTCCACTATATTTTTTCAGCCTATTCAAATTTGAATCGAAATATGCAAAACATAAATCTTGTGCCAAAAAATATCAAGTTTATAAATCAACCCTAACTTGTCAATTTTTCACAATTTATAGTCTAACACATGGTTCCAAATGTATTCATCACAGTAACCAAATTTATCGAATCCACACAAGCACAGAAAACGAAAAATAAGCTGAAAATAAATTACTATTTTGGATTTTTTTGCACTCGAACAAACACATAAAACAATAAAAATAAATAAAAATTCCATATTTTTTCACCTCCAAACTTATAATAGACATTGCTGTCAATGTCTATAAATAAAACAAGTAATATACAAAAATTAAGGGCAAAGAAGGGAACTAAGTACTCTCCCAGTATAAATCTGTAGGTGATGGATGGAGTGGCATTAAAAGTGCTGGATCACTTGTTTATGTATCATTCCTTGTCCAATGTGTTTAGGTGTTATGTTCCTTCAAAATAATTAGAAAATTAACAATAACGTTGAACGTTTTATAATAAGTTCAAACACATCCTAAAAGGAAATATGGCAATGAAGATATTTATATTACTAAAATCAATAAAAAGTACGAATCCTATATCTAAAAAGGCAAAATAAATGAAAGGGATGAACATTGGGTTGTCTCCCGATAAGTATTTATTTATAGTCATTAGCTTGATTTTGATATCTTGGCTATTCATGATGACTTGAAAAAAGAGTTTTTAGCCTTGCATTGGTTGTAATGATAGTTGTTCATTAGTTCATCTTTGAACCTCCATATTATAATTCCACCTTCTTCTTTCTTGTTCTTGTTGCTTTCCTAATGTTCGATCTTTCAACGTTCCTCTATGTTAAGTGGTTGCTTGAGTTCCTTTCATTCTTATGATTAACTCACCATTCTCAAAACCATTAATGCTCGTGCTGTTGCTAAGAATAATCTCCCCCAAGATTAATAGCATATGATGAGCATCTATATTAAGGAAGATGAAATTAGCAACAAAAAAATTATCTCCAACTTGAGCATATCCTCTACCATTCCATAATGATGCTTAAATACCTGTCAACCAGCTGTAGGATCATTGATGTAGCTTTTAAATCATCCAATCCTAATTTCCTATAGATAGACAGTGACATTAGATTAATACTTGCTCTAGAATCAATTAAAACATTTAAGTTATGAAAATTTCCTAAAGAGTAAGTTATAGTGAAACTCCTTGGATCTTTTAGTTCAGAGGGAGCATCTCCTTTATGATTACACTGCACTCTTTAGTTAATATCAATGTTTCATCTAGTAGAAACTTCTTTTTCTTAGTCAACATATCTTTCAGAAAACTTTGTTTAGTTTGGAATCTTTTGAATGGCGAAAATGAAACAAATGTTAATGTGAAGTTGTCTAAGGATATCCAAGAACTTCTTATATTGCTTTTCCAACTTTTTGTTATGTAACCTTTGATAGAATATGATTGAAGGTGCATATTTATTAACAGAAGCAGTTCCCTAACCTGTGGACTGTCTTATTATTTTTCTTGACTAACATTTGCTGAGCCTTCAAGTTGAACTACTTTTTTCTCACCAATGGTAGATATTTGATTCTCCTCTATCACTTTTTTCTTTCCCGTGATTTTTGGCAGTCGAACTCCCATTCTCATTGTGATGGCCTAAACTTGTTCCTCTTTAGGTTATTTTTGAAGCTTTTGAGAGAATGGAGTACGCGGTACATAAGTACGAACAAGGATAACGGGTTTGTATGATGGTGTATTAATAATTGTATGATTCGCAGCTTTAACTACTAATACGTGTTCTCTTTGGTTCTTTTAGGTGTCGCTTCGCAGTATACTCTGTGTTCTATTGGCCAATACAGCTACTATCTATCCATTCGAGTTTCTAAATTTTTAATTGTAGCCTACAAATTTTGAAAATTAGTCTTATTTTTGGTGATGAACAGAGCCACTAATTCTTCCAATGATGACCTCTTCTCTTATTGTTGCTAAAATCCTAGTAAGTTGCCCTAAATCTAATATCCTTGACCTTGATTATTTACCCATGAGAAGTTCGGATGCTTGCTTCAAATTAGATTATAGGTGTTGGAGTAAGGATTGTTTGTTTTCTCTGAAGGTTCCCTACATAACTGACCTCCTCAAGCTGATAAAATAGGTGGAGGGTAACGGACAATTTGTAGTTATATGATCTATCCTACTTCCTCCACAAACTGGCGTTGGTTGGTGCACCATGCTTACATTCTGAGTTAGTTTGTCCAATCATAGCTATCACTACATTATTGTTGTAAATCCATGCTATTTTATTTGACGCTTCCCGATCTATAGGCAAATAGACTGATTTTTCAAAAAAGGCCTAAGGCATTGTCCAAGAGAATATTCAAGATTGACCCTCATGTTGAAGTATCGGCTATGTTGCAGAATTCAAGTCTTAGGCTTAGTTAGAATATGTAGATCTTAGAGTCCTTAGAAATGTTCAGATTGGGGCACTTTTTGAAGTGATTTTTGAATCTTTCATATGCTTCTGGACAGCTCTCGAGGTCCATTTGCTTAAAAATATGGACTTCATTTCAGATCTGATGGACTCAAGAAGGCCAGAAGAATTTCTGAGTGAATTTCTGCACCATGTCATTCCATGAAATGATACTCCCAGGATTAAGTGAGTTTAGCCATTCTCATGCGTCTTCCTTTAATGTATAAGGGAATTAGCACAGTCGAAAAGCGTCAACAGACATGCCTTCATAACTAATCATATCGCAAAGCATCAAGAAGGCCTGAACATGTTCGTGGGGACTTTCAGTTGATCTTTTAGAGAACCTGATGTCCTAATGATTTTGAAACAAATTAATGACATCTGGTAGAGTTTGGAAGTTAGCTGTCAAAAAGGAGGATAGATAATAGTCGATTGTGCATGAGTTCGGATGAGATTCATATAATCCCCGAAAGCTTCTCCATGATTAGCAGCTACTCTTGGCGGATCTGGTGGTGATTAAATTTAATTTTGATCTTCTGTTATTTTTCTAGTTTCTCTCTGTTCGATTTTTCGTTGTTTGAAAGTTCTTTTGATTTTCGAGATCCAATGGTAGGAGCTTGATTTCTCTAGAATCTTAAATAAACTGCCAAAAAACAAAAAGGAGAAATTATATGTATAATTAATAGCTGAAAACAACGTAAAAGAAAATTCAAATTCTATAAAACCTAATAAATACAAAGTAGATACGTTATTCCCTGCAACGGTGCCAAAAACTCGTTAGTGTAAAATTCGCAAGCTTACGGGATCGTTGACAAGTAATAGATTTGAGCCAGTTGAGAGTATTGTCCCATGGGGAATAAATTTAAGTTCGAGATTACAAATTATGTATGGAATTCGAATTTTATAAAACAAAAGAGAATTTGATTTTGCAATTTTTCTAAGTTAATCTAAGTAGTATTTCTATCAAATATGTACGATTATGTTGGATCTAGATTCCACCCATTACTATCTATTTCAATTCTTGATTTATAATCTAGTTTCGTTCATGCATTCGTGACAATCAATAAAACTATAATATATAATTTTCTTTTCCAAGGCAAATTAGATCTATCCTAACCACGTCCCGAACTTATTCCTAGCCCAAATTCAATTGACTATAATGCTATAAAGTTTAGATTATCTATATGATTGCATGTGTGATAGATATTATTCCTAACATCTATTGAACATATGTTAATTTTGCCGCGTTTTAATTTTTGTGAGTCTCTAACATTACAACAAGCTACTAATTATCTGATTGATGGCCAAATAATTAAATAATGCAATGGATATGCAAAATTAGTCAAGAAACTCAAGAAATACTAAACTAAACATTTTGAATTAGAAATAAATAAAGAATAGGGTTAATCTTCATCCAATATAAAAGAGGATCTATCCTAGCATACTAATATATAAATTACTAGAAGAATAATGGAAAAATATCACCTGGATCATGAAAGAGTTCAAACGATGTTGATCTACAGGTCTACGATTGAATTATTCAAAATCATGATGTAATTGAGCTTCATTTCCTTGCTAGGGTTTGATCTTCTTTCTCTAGAGTGATGAATTGATCTCTTGTGCTTGATGATTTTATGATATTATTGAGTATGAAGAGGTGAGAAAGAGCTTTATTCCATGCATGACCCCTGTTTTGTACTTATAAGAGCTAGAAAATAGGTCAAAATTGCGTCTTGTTTGAGTTCCAAAATAGTTTGAATTGAGAAAGAAATTTGCTAATTCAACTGCGAAAATCGCCCACGCTTGCATACAGGCATAACCTCCATGCACGTACCATCGATTCAAATGGGTCCCGAGCCAAAATTTTGTGTCTTGCGTGCGTGCAAGTTTGCGGACTTTGTCCCTAAATAGCTTTTAATATTTTAATCGTAACTTCTCTTCCAATATACGATTGAGATAATTCAAAGTATGTCGGAAAGACAACCGAAAGAAATAAAAATTTTCTAGAAATAAAGTGTTTCCAATTCAATTGTTTGCTATCCATAAAATGGGCCTCAATTTGATCATAAAACTTCAGAGCATAACTTGTTTGACTGGAAATTGATTTGTGAAAATACTTCAATTATTATTCACTCATTTGACTTCAAGTTGCATCCAATTGATCATATGTATCTTCAATTATCATTTTATGGTCCAATCAACTGTTGAATGTTGACACTTTGGTTCTAAAACTTTGGATTTCTTTCGTTTTTACACAAATGGTAAAACTCTTGCTTTTTTTCTGCTCGAGTTCCATCCGCATGGTTGGCAAGAGTTTTTTAGGCTATTTTTCCTTTGACTCCTTTAAGACCTATACTACCAATCCTCGACTCTTTTGACTTTAATTAGAGTTCAATAACACTATGATTTGAACATGGAAATAGCCAATTCCATTTGGACCTAACAAATTACATTGATTTGCTGACAGTAATTGGGTACGATGCCCCAATGATAGAGTATCTACAAGTGGGTATGGAATTTTTCTTGGAAATAATTTAGTCTCATGGACCGCAAAGAAATAATTCACCATTACTAGATCCTCAACTGAAGGTAAATATAAGGCCTTGGCAAATGCTATGGCTGAGGATATTTAGTTGTCTTCTTTTTTAAAAGAAATTGGTTTGGTTTGGATAAACCGACAACTTTTTGGTGTGACAATATCAGTGCCATACATCTTTCTCTAAATCCAATATTTAATGCACGTGCTAAACATATAGAACTTGATTATCAATTTATTCGTGAACGAGTAGTGAGTAAAGATTTTTCAAGTTCGATTCATATCAACTCATGATCAAGTGACTTAACATATATACCAAAAATTTGCCTACATGCCATTTTTGTCGAACTCACGTGTTCTTTATACATGAATGTTCTCTTTCACTGAGCCGAGAAGATTATACAGAAGTAAATCTTTGATGATGAGGATGAGAAATGACATAACCCATCTCAAATCACCATTGTGGATCTGAAACATGATGTGTGCCGATGATAAATGCTGACTAGATGCAAGATCCATCACCAAGGATTAATATGAGTTACTATAAAACATGCAGCAAAATCGAATGCTTATAAAAAGAATAATGCGATGATCCAAAATAATTATTTCATGTTTAATCCAAATGACTCATATCACTCAATATGTCATGTAGTTCTAACTCCAAAATGATCAAACTCCTCAAGCTATCAAAAATCAATTGTTGCCTGTAGGAAAAATCATGGGAGAATATATAATTTGATTCCTCAGTGGGTGGAGACGTTCGAGCTGTTCAATAGTGATTACGAGAATTTATTTTTTGACCCTTAAAGAGAAAAGTTGGTCTTGCCTTTGAGGGAAGAAGTAAAAAATGACGGTTAAAATAATGAAATAGTGGTCAAAAAATTGATTTTTTGGGTGAAAAAATATTACCAAACGGGGACTTATACTTTTGTATCAAAATCGAGTCTATATTATTTAACAAGTCACGATATAACATTATTTAATAATAATTGAGATAGGAATCATTCTTGTAATATTGAAAAATAACATCTCGCAAACATGATAAGATCATCAATGTAAACTCGAAATATTTTCATTTGAAACTTTCATTTTTATTGGGCCCTTGACACACCTACTAGATACCGGATAGAGTTTTACATAATATCAATATCAATATTCAATAACCAACTGGGCATAGTCGAGTGGCCAATCCTCCTGTGATTATCAAAGACAAATCCCCTGATAGCCATCATAATCACCCAAGAAGTATCCTACCCGAGATGCTAATAAACACAATTTCACAATCGAGTGGACCATCCTCCTGTGATCACAAGAGGTACAACCCCTAACAGCTCCCATGATTAGTCAAGAAGTATCCCACCCTAGATAGTAAAATCACCATATCACAACGGCACAAGCAAGTGATCAAACCTCCCACGATCACCAAAGGCACATTCCTAATTCCACACATATCGTAGTGAGGGAACATTTGTTAATAATCATGTAACTGAAATAATTCACATAATCCCATGTTACGTAATAGTATAATCAATTTATCAATACTTGAAAATATTTAAGTTTTTCCACTCGCGGATCTATGGATAGCAATCTGGTTATATTGATGAACATTTCCAAATTTTCACGTCACTATCTGAAATAACGGTATAATAACCCAAATAAAACATGACAATTAAATTAATTTAAATCCACCGTGTAATTCCTCAACTACTATATTTATTCTTGCATCTCAATCTCCCTAACTTATCTTTGATTATAAGCAGTCAATTACCGCACATAATCTAATCCATTAGATTATCAATACTTTCTTAAAACTACTACCTTTATACTTATACAACCCCCATACATGATTTAATCCAATACCTAGGCTTCAATATTTATCATTTAGTTTCATTCAAACTTGTAAATCTTAGAAAATAAAGGTTTTTGACAAAAACATTACTAAAATCCCAGAGTACTGAAGTTTGACATCTATTTTTGCATATTGAAAACTATCACTGAAACTATTGACAAGAATAGCACTTTCTGGGATTAATTTCAAAAATAGCACTTGTACATGAATTTTGCACGAAAATTGATTAAAAATATCAAAATTCAACCTCAACTCCATATCTCATTGAAATACATCATATATCAAGTGTATTATATCAGATACACTCAATAAATAAAAAATTCAAGCTCTAATTTACAAACCCATTTCATATTTCTTGCACTACAACACTAATCTTCCACTATATATTACTCTTATTGTTAAATACCTCAAATACATATCCATAATTATTAATTCTTGCTAAACTTCAAATATGAGCAATTTTCCATAAACCATAAAAATTCAATTAACATAATTTTTACTTACCTCTTGAAAATAAGGAGAATTGATGAATGAAAACTTAAAAGCCAACACATATTCCTTCTTTTTCCTCCTTTTTTATGTCTCCTTCTCTGTTTCTTCGCTTCTTGTCCCAAATGAAAAAAAGGGGGGGAATCCTTATCCTTTATTATAAATGGATAATTATAATATAATTTCAAGTCAAGTCCCCAATCTTTGTATAATGTAACATTTAGTCCTTTACTTCTAATTCTAGGAAACTAAATCCATAACTTCATTTTTTATTTTATTTTTGGCCATTTAAATATTAGTAATTACAAGTCATGCTCCATAAAATAATTTGTTCAGCTTAAGTCTTTATTTGACTTTGACTATAATTGAATGGGATGTAACAAGGAAGGTAAAGTCGAGAAAGTTGATGAAGAGAAAGAGAAAGCAAAGAAAAAAAGAAGATTGAGGAAATGTCTCACGAGTGGTATTTCGTAACTGGAAGCCTGTCAATATAATAGGAGTATTCTGCTTTCTACAAGAGCCTTACTAATTACCAGGAAGAACACTTGGCTCAGAAGTAATTTTCAATATACACTCTTTTCAATGTGTTCAAGGCAATCGTTTTTCGTTTTAGTTTTATAATAGATGTAATTACTTATGTATCATGTAAAATTTTAAAGCAGTTACTACGAAATTGTGTTGTGAGCTGCCAGTTGGCCAGTTGGGTGCTAATGTTATCTTTGAAAATGATGATTGTAGCTTTCCTTTAGTAAATAATTCATTAGCATCACATACTAATTTACTCATGTTGAACACAATATGTTGCATGTGGTTTTTTTGTTGTGGTTGTGGTGTCGAATGGATTTTTCCGACATTGTTGATGGCGAATAGCTGGAAACTCAAGTAGAGAGGCAGTGGTTTTTGTGTGGTGTTTAGTTTTGAAAAGAACTACATGTTGGGCACGGAAGATTTGATACCACTTGTTAATTTCAAAGGGTTTAAAGAATGAGATTTAATGATGATGTAAAGTAATAAAGACCACAACAAGAAATAAGATTAAAAGTAAAGAAATAAACAAAGAGAATTTATTGCAGAGGAATGATGTATTATAAACTGACAATATGGAGAGAAATTACAGACACAACAATAATGTTTAAACAAAATTGACAGAGGAACTTTGTATTTATAGGTCATGTTTCAAACCCTAGAAGAGTCCTAAAAGGCAAGAAAATATATTACAATTAGGAGATCCAATTTCAACAGGATTTTGTTTCCTTGTTGAATGTAGTTAGACTCCTTTCCAACACCAACAACACGCGATTCAAGACTCCTATTTGAGTTACAACTCTAATAATCTCCACATTGACTCAAATTTCGGTGCAATGAGCGGAGCTCCACAAAATTTCTCCATATGAGAGGTAAACCTGCTGCATCGAAATGAAATGGCAAATCTCCTCAACACAGTAACCAAAACTCTCCATATAAACCATCGTTCTTTGCATGGCGTCCACAAGCGACACTTGAGCCCTATTCTCGGGTTCCCAAAATTTAATCAAGGATTTAATGTCTACCAAACAAAGTCGAAACACACCCTATAGCAGAAGCTGTACAAAATGCCTGAACAGAAGGCCCCTTGCTAGAACTGTCGCCTTTAATGTCCCCAAAAGTATTACAGACATCACTGACACCACAGTACCTATGCTCAATTGATCCAATCCTAGCAACTAAATGCAGTGCAAATGCTAAAATTGGTGGCAAAGCGGAATCACCAACGCTCCCTCAAGCAATGTTCTAAACCAACCTAGAGCCTATCACAAGAGGTACTGTATCAAACTGAATATCCACCACGGTACTAAACTTGTTCATATGTCTCTTAACTGGTTCTACGCTCCCCTGCAAGGTGTACAACTGAAACATTCTTCGTCCCTCTAGTACAACCTGAAACCCTTTCGGACATTCAAGACTCCATCTCCACTAGAGAATTTATACCCTTTTGCATCCAGAGTACTCAGCGAGATGAGATTCATTTTCAAGTCTGGAACATGTCGAACTTGATCAATTATTCTGGATGTCCCATCCCACAGCCTAAATCTAACTTGACCAATCACAGCAATACGGCAAGACTGGTTGTTTCTTATTACAACTCCACCTTGCTGAATAGCCTCATATTTCTGAAAGAAATTCCGATTGGAGCCATATGATGTGAACATGCCGAATCAAGAATCCACTTTTTGTCAGGCCTAGATTTCACTTCAAATACCACGGTCAACATCACATCTCCGCTGTCTGAAACATCCTCAACTACATTTGTTTCGTCTGAAGTCAAAGGTCACGCTCCACGAGTTGCAGCTATATCACTTTTAGCCTACAACTTATTGCAATCCCTCCGAATATGTCTCTTACATCTATAGTAAAAGCAAAACAAATTGCTGTTATTCTACGATCTGTCCCTTCATCAACCACCATGAGATACAAGAGCTTCGTAATCCCTTGATATAGCTCTAACCAAATGCTTCAACTTCTATTTTGATTATCATCATCTTTATCTTTTTTTTGGTTTTTTTTCTAAGAATAAAGCATGTTAAAGAGCGTGATTTTGGGAGTCTATGCAGCGTGAAGTGGGAGAAGATTTGTAGCTATTATATTGTCCTAAACTGATTGTGTGTCTTGTTATGGTTGGTCAATGAACTGCAAATTACTAACTGATTATTCATAGGAGAAAGTGCATTAGTAGTCCTCGCTCTCTAACATTTATAGCAATTTGATCACTAAAATTTGAAATGCATCTCAATTACAATTGTTATCCTTATAAGCATGGTCATTTTTATAAACAATTAATTTTAATAAGATATTTTATCGAATTTTAACAATTCTAGTTCTCAATTTAAATTAAAACCAACAATTATTTCGACCATTTATTTTAGCAAATCCACAATATTTTACCCACACATTCCATAATTTTTTTTTTATCAAAATATACTAAATATATGATTTTAATCTAAATCAGAAAGGTGACTTAATTTGAATTAAATTAATTTTTATTGAAAAAAAACAAATATTTTGTATTTTGTAAGACAGGGATTGTGTGAAAATACAAGAAATATATATTCTTAACCAAATAATTGATTGTTTAAAATAAAATGATATCACAATTTAGAAAGAAAGAGTCATTCAACTAAGAACTGAAAAAATAAATTTATTTTTTAACTTTTCGTTTTTAATGATCAGCCTAATAGGATCCACCTTCATGTAGAGAAATATACTCGATAATGAAGTTATTGTACAACGATATCAAATTATGAAAATTAGCAAGGAACAAGTGTAATATATAAATTATGTCATTTTCTGGATTATCGTAATATTGTTTTATATTTTTATCATAATTAAATCCATAACCAAAAACTCGAGGTTCGACGTCGATAGAATTTTGCCCATACTGAACTATTATCCTGGCTCCGCCCTTGATGTAAATGGTATTGGTTAATGAATTTTAATCATCACAATAGGAAATTAATTTTCCTTTGAAGATTAAAATCATGTAAATAAGGATTTAATTGACCTTGAGATTTATGATGACAAAAAAATCTGCCCCGCCCTGCCCTGAATGGGGCAAAAAATCCCGCCCCGATGGGTTGGCGGGGCGGGGCAGGATGGGGTGCCCCCGCCCCGTGAAATTTTATGTTATTTTTTAATTTTAAGTTATATTATTATTAGATAATAAAATACAAATGTAAAATTTTAATTAATTACAAAAGAAATAAAATTTAGTCAAAACGTAATTTTATTTGAAATTGTTTAATTTTTAACATTGTTTATTTCAAGTGTTTATTTTGAATTTTAAAATTTTGAATTTATATTTTATTCTCTAATAATAACATAATTTGAAATTAAAAAAAAATAAATGGGGCGACAAATGGGGCCTGGCCTTGCCCCGTTTGAGGCGAGGCGGGTCGTGGGACGGGGCGGGGGTGCTCCGGCCCGAACCCGCCCCACTACCATCCCTACTTGAGATCATTGGATTATAAAATCCTCACACATAGAAAGTGGAGATGATAACCTTTTTGAATGAGCTATTAATGGCCTAGCCAATTGCTTCCTCCCTTAAATCTTCTCCCTTGTTCTCCACTAGGTGTAATTCCTTTTTGGGGAATGTGAAAAGTGGCTAACTCTAATTCTCATTCAAAATATGTCAATAAAGTGCATATTTATAATGCCCTATTAGAGTTTGAAATTGCACAAATTTCCTTGGACTTTATTGTAGTAGGTCAATTAAGTTACACACCTTTTATTGGAGCCAAAAGAGAGACCTGACCAGACTCACATGACCCAAGCTCCAAAGATGTTTTCAATTAGGTTAACTCTTGACCAATTGAGATACATTTATTAATCCCAGCTTATTCTACCAAAAAATCGAGATTGCACTCTCGAGTCGAGCGATAGTTATAGAAGCAAATTATGATCCAATAAAATATCCTCTGATTATCGTTCCACGAGTCAACCCCCATTTAACTGTCAATATGTTGAAACTGGCGAAATGTCCATTTTGCCCTTCAATATGTATTACCCTCTAAGTCCCATTTTCATATGACAAATTCGTTGTGATCAAATTACAATGTAAAGTCCAACGATCTGATCGTTGACCTATTGAGCTCAGATTCAGTTTGCCTAGGAAAATACCTTAGAGCGATGATCGTCTCATCTCAATGATTAATGGATTCCAATATTGTAAGTATATGATATCTAATTGTTTCGGCCCGATTCCCAAAGCACCTAAATCAATCTTCTATTTAAGACTTCACTCATTCGTACCTCAAAGAACTTGAACTAGCAGTCAAAGGTACATTACTCACTTAGGATTTAGGTGACCTGTTTGATAATCAACTAGAGTCTCATTTCAAACAGTCACAAATGAGTCATCTACGCGGTCCTGCTCAATGTGCATCGAAACACATTATTGTTCCTATTTCAAGATCTGGACAAATCTTAAAAAGAACAATACAATCTTATCAACATAAAGCGTCCAACTTTATGAACCGATTGTGAATGACATAATTTTGATCACATCACAAATTGTGTCTTATTATACCTGACCCATCGAGTATACAATTTGTGACATCCTATATGATCATAGAACCTTAGACAATCACTTCAAATTATAACACATAAATAAACAAAAGTAAATTCATAATGTGATTTTACAGAACACTACTCGAAAAATAGGCATCAAACTAACAATCTCTCACTTGCCCTGCTTAGAGTATGTGTGGCATATCAAGAATACCCATCCCCTTAAGATGTCCATCAAAAGCCTTAGCTGGTAAGGTCTTAGTGAACGGATCTGCAAGATTATCTGCTGATGCAATCTTACTAACTATCACGTCTCCTCGATGAACAATTTCTCTAATAAGTTGATATTTTCTCTCGATGTACTTGCTACGTTGATGACTCCTCGATTCTTTAGCATGGGCAACCGCCCCACTATTATCGTAATAAAGCGTTATGGGCGCCATTGCCAAAGGTACCACGTCAAGGTCCAAAAGAAACTTCTTGAACCATACAGCTTCTTTAGCAGCTTCACAAGCCGCTACATATTCTGCCTCTATGGTGGAATCAGCAATACAAGATTGCTTGATACTCCTCCATACCACAGCTCCACCTTTCAGTGTAATTACTGATCTCGATGTAGACTTCCTAGAGTCATGATCGGATTGAAAATCGAAATCAGTATATCGAACAGGATTTAGATCATGTCTTGAGTATACAAGCATATAATCTCTCGTTCTCCGAAAATTCTTTAGTATATGCTTTACCGCTACCCAATGTTTTGGTCCTGGATTAGACTGATAAAGACTAACAATACCTACAGCATAACAAATATCCGATCTAGTGCAATGCATAGCATACATGAGACTTCCCACAGCCGAAACATAAGGAACATTTATCATGTAATCTATCTCTGTTGCATTCTTGGGATAGTGCTCTTTAAATAGATGAATTCCATGTCTAAAAGGAAGTTGTCCCTTTTTGGAATTCTGCATTGCAAATCTGGATAATATTTTGTCAATTTATGAAGTTTGGGTAATGCAATCCTTCTGTTTTTCCTATTTCGCAAGATACGGATTCCCAAAACATAACTAGCTTCTCCCAAGTCCTTCATATCAAATTGCTGTGACAACCATTTCTTTACAGATGACAATGTCCTTACATCATTTCCAATGAGTAGAATGTCATCTACATAAAGAATCAGAAAAACTACTTTCTTCCCTTATATTCGTTTGTAAACACAAGGTTCGTCTAGATTTTGCTCAAAGCCATAGGTCTTGATGGTTTGATCAAATCTTACATCCCAAGATTTGGACACTTGCTTGAGTCCATAAATGGACCTCTGCAAAGTTGCAAATGTTCTTTTCATGGCCTTCTTTCACAAACCCTTCAGGTTGCATTATGTAAATGTCTCATCAAGACGTCCATTTAAAAATGCTGTCTTGACGTCCATTTGCTAAACCTCATAATCAAATGAGTTGCAATGGATAAAAGGACTCGAATAGATTTAAGCATGGCTACCGGTAAGAAGGTTTCTTCATAGTCGATGCCTTCTCTTTGGGTAAAATCCTTGGCCACTAGTCTTGCTTTGGAGGTTTCAACCTTTCCATCTATACCTCTTTTCCTTTTATAGATCCACTTGCATCCTATAGGCTTTATCCCATTAGGTGCATTTATAAGATCCCAAACCTTGTTGGAATACATAGATTCCATTTCTGAGTTCATGACTAATTTCCATGATTCAAAGTCTACATTCTCCATTACTTCCTTAAACGAAGTGGGATCTTCTTCTTGCTCAGTAGAGATCGCCTGATAGGATTCTCCATAGAGCAAGTACCTAGAAGTTGGTCTTACAACCCTCCCACTACTAGTAATGGTTGAAGGCGTTTGATTGTCCCGTCTGACCAAAAGTCCTTCCTCTCTTCCCAATGTTTGATCCTGTCTTTGTTTAGGAACAACGTCCTTATTATCCCCATTTGAAGGGACATGTGGAGATACAACAATGGGTGCCTCATTTTCTACTATCTCTGGTTCTATTTGCCTATGAGGCCCTGTGGGCATCACTTGCTCATTAGCAACCATTGGTTCAGTAGGAGGTTCCAAGTCATCACTATTAGATTCTATGCGAAAATCTGGAACTGAGTTGTTTGAACCATGTTATAATATCTCTTCCAATCGAATCTTAGTAGTAGACTTGTGTTCTTCTATATACTTATCCTCTAAGAAGGTTGCATTTGTGCTAACAAATACCTTCTTATCAAGAGGATTATAGAAGTAGTAACATCTCGTTCCCTTTGGATATTCTACAAAGAAACAAACATTTGATATTGATTCCATCTTATCCATCTTTCCCTTTAGCACATGTGCTGACATCCCCATATCCGAATGTGGTATAAATTGGGCTTGCGCCCATTCCATAATTCAAGAGGTGTCTTAGGAACTGACTTAGATGGTACTAAATTCAAGATATAAATGGCTATTTGTAGTGCATATCCCCAAAAGGATATAGGCAGTAAGGAATAACTCATCATTGATCTTACCATATCTAAAAGAGTTTGATTTCTTCTTTTCGAGACACCATTCTGTTGGGGAGTTCTTGGTGCACTCAATTGGGATAATATTCCATTATCCGATAAATAGACCTTAAACTCTTGGGATAGATACTCGCCACCTCGATCAGATCGAAGGGCCTTGATATTCTTACCTAATTGTTTCTCAACTTTCGTCCGAAACTCTTTGAATTTCTCCAAAGCTTCGGATTTGTAAGACATAAGGTATATGTATCCAAATCTAAAGTAATCATCTGCGAGGGTGATTTTATCCTCCTCTAGCCCGAGTACTAATAGGTCCACAAACATCGGAATGTACTAATTCCAAAACCTCTTTAGCCCTTAGTCCCTTAGCCTTAAAGGGCCTCTTGGTCATCTTTCCTTCTATACAAGATTCACAAGTTGATATAGATTCTACCTCTAAATCATTTAAAGGACCATCATTTACCAATCTTTAAATCCTATTTAGATTGATATGACCCAATCTAAGATGCCATAAGAGAGTTTCATTAGTACTAGACGACTTCTTTCTTTTCTTAGCAATAGTAGTGTTATGTATAGAGCCAAGCAAAGGACTTAAGACATAAAGACTATTAACCATATGACCCAAATATATAACAAAATTATTCAACTTAATAACCACCGTTGAACGGGTAAAAAGTACCGAATAACCAACATGATACAAAAGCGCAATGGAAACCAAGTTCCATGTAAGTTCGGGAACATAACAATCATCTAATATCAAATGCCTACGATTCTCAAAATATAAAGTAAAAGTGCCAACAGTTTTGGCAGATACCACTGCTCTTGTGCTAACCCCAAGAGTGTACTCCCCTTCACTGAGATGCTTGGTTTCCTGGAACCCCTGCAAAGAATTGCAAACATGATTAATGGCTCCAAAATCTACAATCCAGGTATTAGTAAAATCAACCACTAAGCATGACTCAATGAATAGGGCATTATTGCCTTTACCTTGCTTCCCCTTAGCTAGATAATCTGGGCAGTTCCTCTTCCAGTGACATTTTTGTCCACAAATAAAACACTTTCCCTTTGGTTTCCCATCGGCAGTAGTTTTCTTCCCTTTTGACTTGCTATCTGGCTTTTTGTTTGGCCTTTTCCTCTTCTTTCCTCCTTTGCCACCAGAAGGCTTAGGTGAGAAGGTCCAGCTGTAACAGTCAAAGCACTTTCACTCCTAGATTTTAGAACATATTCAACGTTTTGTAGCTCTTTCAATAATTTCGTCAAAGACATGTCCATCTTGTGTAGATTATAATCAACTATAAATTGTGAGAACATCTTAGGAAGAGTCTCAAGAACTATGTCAATCTGCGTCTCGGAATCAATGTCAGCTCCTAAAACCTCTGCAGCATTGAAGTGACCAATCATGGTTAATATATGGTCCCTTACAGAGGCACCTGGTTTCATGCATGTGTTCATAATTGCCCTAATGGAGGCTTGCCTAGTTTGTCGGCTTTGATGTCCAAACATCTCTTGAAGACTTTCCATTATGTCAAAAGCAGTTTGCATATTCTGTTGTTTCTGTTGTAATACATTTGACATGGATGTCAAAACGTAACAACGGGCCATCTCATCAAAATGATGCCACTTTTCATATGCAGCCTTTTGAGATTCCGTGGAGTCATCTTTAGGGGCTTCGGGACAAACTTCATCCAGCACAAATTTGTGTTTTTCAGCGGTAAGAACAATATTAAGATTCATTTTCCAGTCAACGTAGTTTTTTTCAACAAGTTGATTTTTGTTAAACATTATTGATAATGGATTAAGCGACATTTTCTGTAAAATTAACGATTCGCGTATTAATAAAATGAGCAATAATCTTTGTATGATGCATGTATATGAATATGCAAATATAGACCCAAAACTATATTTGTAGTAAAAAAACATTAAACCCCTACAACTTTTAACACACTCTCTATAGAAGGTCAATGTAGTTGCTGGTAAGGTTGGGACCCTCCCACTCATTTTATTGAGCTAGGCATCTCATGCCATAAGAAAATGAGGATTGATTATTATTTGGCCTATGAATAATTTTGTTGAAATCTTCTATAGGAAGTCCCCCAAAATATCTATATATAAGTGTAATAACCTCCGTCAATAATTTTAAAATATCCGAAATATACAAGATGTCGTCTATAGGATGATCATCCCATTATTCCATTTTTAAAGAAATTATATTACTAGATCCAATTTTAGTTAATCTAAAATAACGTAGTTTTCCTATTGGGAGACCGATATAATTCGATATTAAACATATGTATTTTAATAACAAATTGGATGACGGAGGAGGCCGTAGGTTTATACATGCCTATAAACCCTCTCCCACTTATTATTTTGCACCGTTGAATTTTCACTTAATTAGTCCGCCAAATATAAGCAATTATAATGGCGCTAATTATAAATTTTGTTTTAACAACCTCTAATTAATTTAGAGTGATAAAAAAATATTTAAATGTAAATGCATATTATTTTAGTGCACTAAGTGGTGTTTCATTTAATTTACATGACATGCGATAATAATTAAACATTTGTCCATCCATAAAGCCGTAAAAGCGATAATTAAATTAATATTAATCACTAATGACCCATCCTAAGAATTTAAATTACAACATGGATAAAAAGAATTACATTGGACCACATCCCGGCCCAATTCTTCAATCTTCTTTGTAGTCCACCTCATGTAACATGAAAATATGGTTAATTTAATTTTTAGGCCCAAAACTTAAAACCAACAAGGCCATTATTCAACATCATTGGCCCAAATATTAAAGAAAGGTCCAAAAAATCCAAATTACCCTAATTTTGAAACCCTAGCAAGAAAACAAACTTCCACAAAAAACATATACTACTCCGGCGACCCAAAATAAGCCGCCACCAGCGTCTCCGTCGGAGCCGGCCCTCTGGCGGCCTACTGCTAACTCGCAAGGCAGCAATTTCTGCTGTTGCTCAAGGCAGCAGCAGCAGCTATGGCTGCTCCGACCAACTTTATTTCTTGGTGTTTCTTCGTTTTATTTCTTGCATTTTATCCTTCCTTCTTCTCTATTGAAATTATAGAAACAAGTTTACATTTCTTCCTCAAAATACAAGTGTGAAGATGAAGAAGGAAACAAAAAAAAAAAAAAAAAAACTTAGTGTCTTATGGCTTACAATAATTCTAGAGAATAGCTATAACAAATGAAATACAATAGGAAGTAAAAAGAAATTCTAGGGACAAAAGTGATTATGAATGTATCAATAATACCTTTAAACATATTTAAAGCATAAACATGTCAAAATCAAATAACCTAACACCACCTAACTAAAATGCATATTACACTAGGATTTAAAAAAAAAAAAAAAAAAATTAATCCTACTCAAGGCATACAATAATTTGACTCTAATACCATTTGTTGGTTAATGAATTTTAATTATCACAATAGGCAATTAATTTTCCTTTAAAAATTAAAATCATGTAAATAAAGATTTAATTGACCTTGAGATCATTGGATTATAAAATCCTGACACATAGAAAGGGGAGATGATAACTTTTTTGAATAAGCTATTAATAGCTTAGCCAATTGCTTCCTCCCTTAGAACTTTTCCTTTATTCTCCACTAGGTGTAATTCCTTTTTGGGGAATGTGAAAAGTGGTTAACCCTAATTCTCATTCAAAATATGCCATTAAAGTGCATATTTATAATACCCTATTAGGGTTTGGAAATTGCACAAATTTCTTTGTACTTTATTGTAGTAGGCCAATTAAGTTGCACATCTTTTATTGGAGCCAAGAGAGGGATCTAACCGGACTTACATGGCCCAAGCTCCAATAGATATTTTCAATTAGGTCAATTCTTGATCAATTGAGATACATCTATTAATCCTGACTTATTCTACCAAAAAATAGAGATTGCACTCTCTAGTCGAATGATAGTTATAGAAGCAAATTATGATCCAATAACAATATCATCTAATTATCGTTCCACAAGTCAACCCCCACTAGACTGTCAATATGTTGAAACTGGCAAAATGACCGTTTTGCCCTTCAACATGTATTACCCTCCAAGTTCTATTTTCATACGATAAATTCGTTGTGATCAAATCACAATGTAAAGTCCAACGATCTCATCGTCAACTTACTGAGCTCAGAATTTGCCTAGGAAAATACCTTATAGTGACGATCGTTTCATCTCAATGATTAATGGATTCCAATATTGTAAGTATATGATCTCTAATTGTTTCGGCCCAATTCCCAAAGCACCGAGATCAATCTTCTATTTAAGACTTCATTCATTGGTACATCAAAGAACTTGAACTAGCAATCAAAGGTACATTACTCACTGAGGATTTAGGTGACCTGTTTGATAATCAAATAGAATCTCATTTCAAACGGTCACAAATAAGTCATCTACGCGGTCCTGTTCAATGTGCATCGAAACACATTATTGTTCCTATTTCAAGATCTAGACAAATCTTAATAAGAACAATACAATCTTATCAACATAAAGCGTCCAATTTTATGAACCGATTGTGAACGACATAATTTTGATCAAATCACAAATTGTGTCTTACTATACCCGATCCATCGAGTATACAATTTGTAACATCCTATATAATCATGAAACCTTAGACAATCGCTTCAAATTATAACACGCAAATAAACGAACGTAAATTCATAATGTGATTTTACAAAGCACTACTTGAAGAATGGGCATCAAACTAACAGATGGTATTTAAATCCCACGTCTATTACTATTAGTAATGATAATATATGTTTTTACATTCATGAGACTCCCCGTTTAAATACGAGATGGCAATTAATCATCCATTGGTTAAGATAAAGAAATATACACAACTCAATGATTTTCATTTGTGGATCCTGCAGTCTGCGAATTTTGATTTAGATTCACAAGCTCAATTTCAGGTTCAACCACTTCAACTATTTCTGCTTGCGAGTCTATCATCATATTTTCCACCGGATTCACTTGCACTTGTGGAGAATTATTTAAATAAAGGCTTTGGGGAATTTGTGGGAAATTACCATGTGATGAGACTTTCTTCAATCTGTCCGTACAGTCACCATCACAGATGTTTCTTCCAGTCAGTTCAATGTTCCTGCTATGAAAACTGAGATGTTTATTGTCAAAAAGTCGAAGTAGCTTTACTATTTTGCTCCATATTGAGGAATCGCGATCAGTGCATCGTAAGACAGTCCAGTGTTCATGTAGGAACGAAATGACATAGATTATAAGAGCCAAAAATGCTGCTAGTCCGGCTATTAAAAAAAGTCCCCAAAAGCTCTCAAGACCGAGGCTGTTGGTGTCGGAAAAAAGTGAGGTGTAAGAATCTGGGCATCTACTTTTTCCCCCAAACCACGCTCTTTCGATTTCCGTCATCTTCTCTCCCTCTGTCACATTTAATATTGCTCTTGAGACGTCGGCTACTAGAGGAGAACCCATAGGGAAAACCTGAAAAGTCAAAAGGATAAATATAAACAAACTCAGAATTTCATGAAATGTGACCTCTTTTTGCAGCGGGTGAGGGGAGGGGGTGATACAGAAAGAAAGAGGGGTTACTTACAAATGCAAAACCATCAGTCTTATATGTTGGCTCAACCATGGTATACTTTGAGCAATATTTGGCGAGGAAAAGCTTCATAAATGGTAACTCATCGAAAGCAGCAGCGATGCCACCATTTCCACTCCCTTTTGAGAAAAGTTCATCACAAGCCTCTAGAGACTTGTATTTTACAAGTCTAGATTCGTCAAAATTCATTCGTTTTAGAAGATCATAAACAAACGAGTCCTGTTGATATCCCACATATTTTTTGTTCTTAAGAAGCTGATTTACATCCGTAACAGTTGGCAGGAGTTGATGAACTGTCAATATTGATGTTAGACTGGCTGTGTAACTTTGGATAAGTATAAGAACCACCAAGAACCAGATGATCAGCACAAACCTAGCCATGTTGTTTGTTATCTTCTCCTCTACAAAAATTTATGTTGAACCATCAGAATCAAAACTGTATATACAATTGAGCTCAAAGATAAAATTATGTTTAGTTCTAATTATCAGAAGTACATGATATATCTTTTCTAGCCCTCCTACCAAATGTGTTAAACTGCCATATAAAAAATATTGAAGTTTTACTTTTCTAAATCAATTAAGCCTTGCAGCAAAATCTGCCCTGAGGTACTTTCAAGATTTCCTGCATTTTGCCCCTTAATTTCTGATTCTGAATCCTAACTTTTTCTTAAATCAGCCGAGTTTTGCAGCATATCTGACAGGAAGTGCTCTGGAGATTTCCTTATTTAGCCCCTTAATTTCCGTTTCTTAGAAAAGCTGGTAGGATTGTACATTTTCATTATTTCTTCAACTGTTCTAATGCACATTGTAAGTTGGAGTATAGTGAACTTACTATGTGCAAAGACCATAGTTGAGAAGGCAAACCAGAATATCATGCCAACTTGATGTGAAGGTGGCCCCCTGAAATCTTCATTTACTCGATGTTCAAGAAGCCAAATCAAAAATCCGATGAAGACAAATGAACAAAAGGTTGTCAACCAAAGTTCCCACGACAATGGCTTCAAAAATGCCCAAGCATTTTTCCCCTTGCTATCCTTGATTGGCACAACCATTGAAACACCAGATTCTGTATACGGCAGAGTAAAATCCACATACTGAGATCTATTCGCTATAATTGTTACATCTCCAACTGCAGTATCGTAGTTCTGTTCATTAATCAGGAAAAAAAAATTAGAATTACATTATTGGAGATCCTGAATAAGATATGCAGCACGTTTGTGTGAAAAAGTGTGTGATACATTATTTACAACGCGAATTTTCTAGTTAAATTCAAGAAGATGAAGAGACTTACTCCAAGGTACACTTGATAGACCAAATCATTGTAACTACCAGCACTCTCGTGGTCAGGTGTTGCAAATGGAATGTATTCATATGGTATGCCATATGGCAATTTTGCCATTACTGCATCAAAGACATCTATGCAGTATCCTTTCACTTCTGTGGAGTTAGAGGCAGAATTCCAAGAAACTTGAAGGAATTCAGAGAAACCATCCTTCACAGGTACTCCTATTCTTAACTTCTTTCCATTGGTAGGGATCTTCCAACCCTTGGGCGGTGAAGTTGTGTCACCAGGCCATATAATCGATCCATGATTGTTCTTGGAAGTGGAATATGCCCTTGTATTTGAGGAATTCAGTTCTTTAACAATTCCAGTTTCTTTTGTCCAATATCCTACAACTCTAGCCCCATGCCCAACTAGATTAACTATCTCATAAGGAGATGACTGGAGTTGCCCATCAAGCAATTGAAAATTTCCAGCAAGGCCTTTGAATGTGGTATTTGATAGTGCTTGGAGGAGCTCCGGACCATCTTTAGAGATTCCAAACCTTTCGAGGTCCGTTGCATTTCTAGGAACATTAAACATTTGAAACTTATCATTTGTAAGTCTCGCCTTCTCTGTTGCCATGGCCAGTGCTGTTACAGAATCATAAGCCCATAGCCCAAATATGTTTAATTCAGGATTCAAAATTAGATTTCTCCGCAGCCTTCGAGTGGTAAACTCGTGAAGCTCTTTCGTTTTTGGAACGTAAGGTTTTACACCTATTACACCTAGCATAGACTCTATGACAGAAGTATCCATTGAATTCATATCATTTGTGATGCCATCAGTTATAATCCATGCGTAGTCTTCACTCATCATTCCAAGTTGTTTTGCTTTGGTGAACAGCCGGGATCCAAGAGAGGTCAGCATGTGGACAATGAAAACCCGAGTTTGCATCGTCATCAGCTTGTAAAGCTCTGCAACAATTTGATCATCTGTGGCCATGGAAGGAATTACACTTCTGTAAGGAACACGAGCATTGACATTATCCAGAGCATCTGCCAGAAAAGGTATGATCCCTTCTCCAAACTCATTATCGACATAGATGGGCACTACTTTTCTCCATCCAAATGCTTGAACAATTGCAGTAATTGCATTTACTTGGTATGAATCCTTTTGAGTTACACGAATAAAGTATGGACTCCGAATTGATGAAAGAGAAGGACTTGTCGCTGCATATGAGATGATGGGAACTTGAGCTTTGTATCCAAGATCAATCAGGAAGTTTGCTTGCACTGAATACGGGGGTCCTATTATGGCTTTCACTTCCACGTTCTTCAGTAGGTCTAGAGCTGCATTTCAGTGAGTAACAAAGTTGAGTGCCAAATATCACTAAGGCTAGGCAGTAGCTGGAAAGCTATAGGAAAAGAAAGCAAGGGTATCACCCTTGAATAATCTTTCTTCCACGATTAACTTATAGATAGTTTTTCATTTTAATTTATCCCTTTTTGCAAAGGTTGAAGAGTTACAAATCAGTCCAAAGTATTGCTGTTGGTCTTTTAAATATTCTAGGTTAGGAATGCTATTCACTGAGGCGAACTGGCAGGTGTCCTGCCACAGTAGACAACATATTATTACCGAGTAATGTATAAATGTTGAGAACCAGAGGTTCAATGTGGACGGTTCTAGTCTCTGTTTTTACCCATTAGGTCTCTTATACGTCAATACTAAAAGAAACATGCAAAATACTAACTGATGATACTATTGCTTTAAATATTTGACGTAGAAGTTCATTTTTCTCTAATTATTGTAGACAAGGTGTTAATGGATGTATTATCCCACATCAATTTAATTCCGAAATAAATACCAATTTATAAAGATCTTGGGCTTCTCCACTTAATAAGGTTGACCTTATTAATATGGATCTTAAGTCTTACTACAAGGGACGGTGTGATGATGAAGTTCTGTCTATTAAATTAACTAATTTTGGGTTTTATTTATTTATTATCATTATTATTATTATTTTAAGTAGTAGGGTCAATTTATAAGAATTCGGGTATGGTACTTTTAGACCTTACATGTTGGCAGATATGGCCAACGACCAGCAAAACATAAAACAGCACGCGAGGAGAACAAAAAACAAAAGGCTCACATGAAGATCTCATTAGTTTGGATGAATATGAATTATTGAAATTGGTTGTGGCGTCTCCATCCTCTCCCTTCCCCTTTTCCCCTGAATTTCTGTTCCTTCTTCGGTTTCTTTCCTCCTTCTCTCTGGTTCTCCCTCCCTTTTTTGCTATCCTCTTCTTTGTCCTGCATCAAATTTGCTATCCTCCAAAAAATTCAAATCTCCTATTCAAGATGAAACTCTCAGCAATCTCAAGAACCTTGTTTCCTTCATCTTACATAGACTCCTCCATAAACTTCAGTTAACTTCTATAGGGCTAAACTCCAAGAGAGTCAATTTCATCTCCATATTCTCCAACTGATTAAGAAGTAAGATATTTTCACTTTTCACTGATCAATGTCTTTAGACAAAGCAAACTGTTCATTCTTATCAAATTGAAGCTCCTTTCAAGATGTAGAAGCTCAGTATCAGTTCTAGCAATATAAACAGTATTATTTATTTATTATTATTATTTTTTTTTTCCTGGCTTGCTCTAAATCGTTAGTGAGTCTGATAACATCAGCTATTAAAGAGCGTCCCTAGCAACTAGAGCCTCAAAACCTTTTGTTCATCTCCTTCTTAACTTCTCCCAGCTTCCTTTAGAGAGCTGCGCGTTAGTTTTCTAAAGAGTCCATCTTTTTTTCCAGTTTATCAGCTCATAGGGCACAAACTTCATGCTCCGCCTACTGATCAAGATAAAGGACGGCGGCTGGCGAGAGGAGAGCAACAATCAGATTTACCCTTAGCTTCGGAATCATATTTTTAGAAAATTTCTTCCAAATGGAGTTAAAATATAAGCAAGTAGATCTAGCTGACCTAGAAACAAGCAGGAATCAAGGATGAAGCTTTGGGGTCCAGCTCCCTGTCATGGTGGACATCAAATAAAGCCTTGAAATCTACAATATGCTTAGATCTTTCCGGAATTTTTCTCTTCCCCTTTGCAGGGTCCCTTGTCAAAATCAAAGATTGGGAGCCAGATACCTATGAACCTCCGGCCTCTTGAGGTAACAGAGTCGCTTAGCCCTCGTGCTAAGCTGCTCTCTGGTCTCATTGGGAACCTTCTACGAGAGTATCTTTAGAAGAAAGAAGACCTAATTTTTAGTGCTTAAAGGCAGTGCTAAAATCAATCTTTGTTGTCATGGTAAACTGAATGATAGTATAATCTACCTAAGTAGAAAAAACAATATAAACTAGCATCGAAAAGATATTTCGGTGAAAATGGAATAATGTTTTCCTAAGCATCAAGATTAACGGATGTTGGTAGGGGTATAACCTCAGTTATCAAAAATAAGGAAAATACCTTTTTTTCTATATGGAGTATTAGAAGCAAAAGATTAATAAAGAAAAGGGAGCTGAAAATCCCATATTCGACAAAGACTCATAAAAAGCTATATAAACATAAGAGAAGGTGTTTAAAGCTACTTTTGGCACAACAAAGTTATAACCTCATTCCACCAAGTAAAGATTAATGAGGCCTCAAAATTGCTCGTGGTCGTTAGAACATGCTTACCAGACTAACCCTCCAAACTCGAATGCTTCAACACATTCTGTTACCCTAAGTTGGGAGATGAGACCCAGCGTAACCTTAGAGGTTACAAAGGAGGTTTTACAATAAACTCAACTTCAAAACTCTAAACTTCTTCAAAGAGTACCATTTGCCCGGGGTCATCCCCATGGCAAGCACGTTCAGAGTTAAAAGAAGAACATTTACAAAGAAAACCCCCAGAAAATAAGAGGTACGAGATAAGTATAAGCACAAAGCTAAATAGAGGAAAAAGAAAATAGTGGAAAAAAAGTAGGCTCACAAATAGCAGAAATATTGCCGCAAAATGATAGATACAAGCAGGAAGTAGAGAAGATGATGATAAGAAGAATGATGTATTTATAGGTTTAGAAGAAAGGTTCAAACCTTCATTAAACCAACTAAAGATTGAGGCCACTCAAAAGCTTCTTGTAATCGTGCTCACAAAAGGCTAGCAGATGCTTCACCGAGTTTTAAAATTGAACGGGTAAGGTTAAACGTGGGCTACATGTGCTTTAAATATTTATAGGGCACTACCTTGGAAAACTGTAAAATGGACCCTTATAGTATACGTTAAAAATATTTAGTAATCATAGCATATCCCTTAAAAAATGGCCCATGTCACATACCACTCAGAAAGCAACCTTTCACGAACCAAAGGTTCCTTGTGTGAACAAAGAAGTAACAAGTCCCAAAGTATTAATTAATATTAAATTCGGACTCCGGGGACTATTTATTAGACCTCGCAGTCCGTAGACTTGGTCAGCCATCAGTGAAATATAAAATAGCACACGAGGAGAATGAAGAAACAGAAGGCTTGCATAAATATTTCGAACCGTTCGTTAACTACATGCTGACTATAGGTTGTCAATAATGAGTCATGGACAAGTGAATAAAATGTGTTTAGTTAAGAAAGCAACAAATAAGAAGTCAACACCCAACACAATGCAGAAATGATCAAACTATCTCAATATTCGAAGAGAAATATATAAATACCCTCATGATTGATGAAGATGTATGCAATTCAAATATCTTCCTCTCAAATATTTATTTCTCTTCCTGTTCTAGTTAAAATATCTAAACTAGTGAATTTAGAAAGTGAAACTCATAGTTAGATAAGATAATTTATTGATTGTATTTATATTTGATCTTTGATAATAAAATCATTTGATCCTATTTTTACCATCAACGGCTACCTTGCACAAAGACTGGAGAGGGCTTTATGGCCATGGAGCACGAGACGAAGGCTAGGATGTATATGGCTTATGGCCTAATATAGTTACACAGTTTAATAATAATGTGGCACATAAAAATTTGATGTTTAATTAATTTTTTTTATTAACTTCTTTTGGAGTCTTCTAGTCTTCTGGTTAAAACGGTATTGTAAACAAACTATATGGTCTTAGATAATAGTTTTTATGCAAGTTGTATTCATCAATGGAAAGTAAATTTTTTTTTATCTGTTAGAGTATATTGTGATGTAAGAACAATATTTTTCTGTTACGCCCCTTGCATAGCACCCTGGCATGTCTGTTTCAGTAGTCAACTAAAGCGCGTAAGCATGAGGTACATCCAAAATACGGTATGTTCAAGGCGCGACATTCTTCATATACCGAGGCGTTGATTCTGAAGCATGTGAACGAGGCGCTATGTTGCGGAGAAGAGGAGAAGCACCTCTCCACAGTCAGTTTCAGAGATCTTTTGGTCAAGATTTTCTTTGTATCTATAGGAATGATTGATGTGACATTTCTGTCATATGTCAACTCAAAATCAGCAGAATTAATTGCCCGCCCACATAGGAAATGATCGATGGACGCCTACAAGCGGACACCTCACAGCGTCGGATAATCACATGTGTCTTATATCTAGCGGTGCCCTTTGCCTATAAATACAAAGAACTTAGCTAAGAAAGGTAAGTAATAGGTCCATGTTGCTCCACAACTAAGAGATGTTCTTTTCTCCTCCCCCTTTGGTTTGTGCATCCTGGCACCGCCGCCATCATCGTCGACTGACTTGATCGTCAGAGTGTATGCGGTCGCCACTACAACCTTTGGTATCGACCATATATGCCTGACCGTTTGTTGCACATAAGGAGGAACACATGGAGTAGCTCATCGTTTACCACGTGGAGGGTCCAATTTGCGGGATCAACAGTTTGCCACCGTCTGTGGGAAGCCAACCATCTTAGTGTTTCCTGCTCATCGTCGGAAAAAAGCCACTGGATAATTTAGAGAAAAGTTTCCCCTTAAAAAAGGACGTTCTTGAAAAAGAACTAAGTGAAAACTAGCAACCTAGTTTGAATATCCTTGAAGATAGTTAAGATGAGTTGAAGTAATTAAGATATTAATCCTAGAAGGATGAGAGACACCTATTAAGAAGAGGTATTGCGAACAAATGTTACACACCCGAGACCTCACCATCACCGTTGTTGAGGCAGTGGAGCAACGACATGACTAATAGCAAAGGTAGCCCAGATTGCTACAAGTATGAGGGACATTGCAATCCAGAATACGACCGTGCATGAGCTCCTCATGCTGGTCCAAGGCCAGTAGGGCCTCCAAATGCCTGAAAGGTCTTGCTCAACTCAGGAACAGCTATCTGCATCGCATAGCAGCAGCCACCGAAGAGAGCCCCCTATTGAAAGGGAAGTAGGAGTAAATGTCACTTCGTATGCGGTAGGTACACATGCAGCAGATCCTTAGTTGGGAGAGAACTTCCCACTGGAATACGAGCCGCAAAGGTAGGTTAGGGTCTTTGACCGAATAGGGCGAAATCGAAGCAGCAGAGTTCTCTTCATCCGAAGGTCGGTCCAACAGGAGTAAGAACCAAATCAAGGGTTTCAACCTTCTCCGTATAGAAATAAGTGTGAGAGAAGGAATTTGGTGAATTGGGAAAGCCAGGAGGACGTTTCCTAGCTTCCTTCCCAAAATGAGCCAGATTGAAATAATTCTGAAGGGGTCGTGTTGGTCATATGAGATAGATGATGACGATGAAAACCTTCCCTTCTCTAGAGAAATTCGAAGCTTTCGAATGCCTATGAAATTTATGTCCTCAAAATTCTAAAGTATGAAGGAAAAGACATCCCAAAAACCACCTCAACAAATATATGACGTAGATGAACCTAAGAGGAGCCTTCCCAGCACTAAAGTGCAGGGCTTTCCACCTGACCTTAATAGGAAAAACAAAAATCTGGTAGAATCGGTTGCCACATTAAGTATTAGAAGCTGGCCTAACCTAAAGAAAGCCTTTTTGAACAAGTATCTATCAAGGAGAAAAGGAAAGACCCCAGTACAACGCTTGCAAGACATGAGGTAGGCCCAAGAGAGACGATAAAAAATTACCTTGTCAGATTTACCGATGAGATCACATACTGCAAACCAGTCACAGATAGAGAGGCCCTTTCAGCTTTGAAAAGAGGCCTGAATATGAACACTTTATTTTGGCGAAATGTGCAAAGCAAGAACCCTGCCATCTATGACGAACTGGTAGAGATGATGAGGGTGGAAATCGTCGATGAGAACATGATTGACCACAAGAATTGTGTAGTGTAGGGACTCCTACTGTCCCAGAGGCAAGTAGGACGAGAACTTGCAATACATCTCGTCACCCAACATTGGACCCAAGCTAAACGCACTGTAGAACCCACGTCTGGGCAGGCTCTAGCTTCTATCACACTGATCGCTGTGCCCGTATTAGCATAAAAGAATGTTAGTCCCAGTGCAAATGTCGAAGTAGGACCGTTGAGGAGGCCGATGTAGGAGAGTAAGAAATCAGCTTGCAATGGAGGGGGCAAAATATTGTACTTTCCATCACCTCTATAGCAACGACACTAGCGATTGTTGGGATGTCCCACAGTCCTCACAGAGAAGCAAAACACATCCCTTGAAAAAGACCAGAATCGTGAGAATCCTTGGCGGTCCATTTTATCCAACAAAGATGCGAGGTGACACACCTAGAAGGAGAAGGAAAGCAGAGAAAGGACCCGTGGAGAATCCAGGTAAAAGGATCAGGCCACAGCCACTGAGGGCGAGCTGATCTATGAAATTAACACAATCATGGGAGGCCCCCATACAGGGGACAACACTCAAAACGCCTACCAGTACTACACGAGAGAGACAAAAGATCCCCTATGACTAGTTATATTGTTCGCTAATCCCAACAAGTGGACAAAGTAAGACCAATCACCTTCTAACAAGACGATGTACGAGGTATGCATCACATAAATTGTGACACATTGGTTGTAAGAGCGGTTGTAGCTGGGAACGGACTGAAGCACATGCTTGTTGATAATGGGAGCTTAGTGAACCTACTATTCGTCTTTACTTTCGATAAGATACAAATTAAGCATGGCCTGATTCCTATGATTGACCCTTTGAACGGCTTCACTGGTGACAGTATCATCCTAAGGGGACGACTCACATTAGCAGTTGAAATGGAAACGGCTCCTCTCGTGGCTCATCATCTTATGGAATTCCTAGTGGTAGATTTGCCTACCATGGTGTATTAGGGAGACCTGCCTTGAAGGAGTCGTGGTTGTCACCTTAATTCACCACCTATACATGAAGTTCTTACAGAGCAGAGTATTGCTATGATTCGAGGAGACAAAATGGGATCAAGTGAGTATCACCTCAACTCCCAGCGAAATTTCGAGCCCACACAGTAAATGTCATCATAACTGACATCAAGGCTGAGGCCGATGTGAATGTGGAAAATTACTGATGCCCTTGAACACGGGCATCCCCTGAACAAAGGAAAGACGTTGAAATGATCGAGGCCCCTGAAGAAGGGCTCCCTCTGGATGAGTTGGATCCTTAGATCATTGAGTTCAAGCTTTCAATTGCTGTAAAAATACTTGATCGTCAGAGTGTATATGGCTGTCACCATCACCTTTAGTACCGGCCATATACACCTGATCGTTTATTGTTGCATGCGAGGTCAACATTTTCAAAATTTTTAGTAACATTTTTCTCGGTGGAGAATACTGTGTAAATATCCATCTTCCATTATATTCAAATTATTTATATGATTAAAGCAAGAAAAATCTATATGCCGATAATTCATGTTCCAAAAGCATTCTATCTCTCTTTGCCGCCTCAAGCGAGCACTTTATGTCCTTAAATTAAACAAGCACCCTAAAGGGGCTTTCTCTACGCAACCCAGGGCTTTCACCCACCCGAACACGGAATCGAACCTTCACTGCCTTTCCTCGGCTCAACTGCGGTATAGGTAGAAGAAGCTGGTACGAAAAAACCTTCTGTATAAGGTTCGAAATGGTGAATTGAGGTAGAGTAGACCGATGATCCTGTAGTCATTTGGCTCAAAATCTCAGAAAAGCCACACTCCTATTGATCAGTTTTTCTCCTATGGTTCCTACTCTCTTGACTTGAGCACAAGTCTTTCAAAAATCTATAAAAAAGAGTTTTGTGTCTTCAGATCATCATCAAGAAGCTAAGAAATCTCCAAATATAAATGCTTCTTCTTTTGTGTGTCAATATTTATTATCTTACAAGATCATCGTGAAGATGGTGAGAATTTTAAAATTAAACACTTTTCAGTAATATTCATTATCAGATCATCAGTATAACCAAGAAGCTAAAAATCTTCAAAGAAAATACTTTTTGTGTGTATGAGGTGAAAACAAGGTATAGAGAAAGTGATCGAGCCTGTTTATATATGTTCTTCCATATTGATTTTAGGGAAGCTCTTTAAAAGCTCGTGAAAGGATTATAGGCCTTTCACAATAATTTAGAGCTTATAAGCTATGAAGTTTATAAGCTGAAAGAAAGTATTAACTCTTTAGCTCAAGGAATCCATTACTCTATAAAGAGGAAGTGAACTTAGAAGAAAGAAGAAGCTAACAATAAAAGTAAGACTAGCTCCTTGTTCAGGATCGAATCATTTTCCCCTGGTCCCCTTTGGGCTCTGGGGGCATTCTTAGCTACTATGATTAGTGCGTCCGTACTCTATTTCCTAAAACTGAAATAGTGGGGCATGTTAGAAATTCATATCATATCCAAATCTAGATGCAAATATCCTAGATCAAAATAACTGAAATCATATGATCAACATCATGCCAAAATATTAGGATTGACGGATTTGGATTATATACCTGTATCCATTATGAACGATTGCCTACTATTGAGGAATTACTACGACAATCGACCACGTACTGATGAATGCGAAAGAAAGGGAGTGGTTTGTGATCTTTTTCAACCAAATTGCCTTATTTTTCAATGGGACTATCGTTTCTTTTCTTGATGGGGAGAAAGGAAACTATGTGTGATTTGGTATATTGGGAACCATAACCAAAATGATCTTTATGTATTGCTTAAATAGGGTTCCCATTATCCCCCAATTAGAGCAATATTGCTTGTATCCACTCAATTATACCATATCAATTTTAGTGGTCTATGGGCATACCAAATTAGACCATTTAATTTCAGCCCATTATATTAAATTAAATAGCAAACATAATTGAATTAAAAATATGTTGCCAATTAGGAAAACCGTGGGTTTTCCTAACAGGGCAGACGGCAGCTAAGGAAAGCTACGGCCCTTAGTCCACTGCTTCACTGGACTCAGGAATGGCGGGCCGGAAGCTCCCATCAGGTTATTTTTATCAAATCATGTTCCACAGAGAGAGAGAGAGAGAG
Source organism: Olea europaea var. sylvestris (assembly GCF_002742605.1). NCBI lineage: Eukaryota > Viridiplantae > Streptophyta > Magnoliopsida > Lamiales > Oleaceae > Olea > Olea europaea. Next base: position 478,877 of record NW_019233203.1, on the reverse strand, counting down.
AGGGAGGACTACCTGCTGCTGCAGCACCAACAATATCATCTTCCGTGGAGTCCCTGGTGTGAAGAACCAGCCTGGTTCTATAGTGAGAATTTGAGGCATAGAAGTCCGAGAGCGCCATTGAAATGCAGCTCAAAACCATTTTACCAAAAGAAGTGTGCATGTTTAGTACCACTCCCACGTCCACGTTTGTGGGAACTGTTTGATTCTGCGCCATGGCCATGTGTGCTGTGAAGGTGTTTAAGGAGAGAGAAAAGATGAAGTATAGAGAGAAAATAAATTGCCTTGAAAACATCTTCTCCATTTTCATTGCCTAGAGGTTTAGGGCCATAAATTTTAGCACAAGACAATTGTATATATAGTGCATGATTCGATTGAAAAATTGCTTATAAGCCAACTCGCCAGCTAGCCCGATTGAGTAGTGTACCATCTACTCGATTTTCTCTTTCTTTTTTATTTTTCTTTTTGTTGTGATAAGAATAAGAAATACAAATTTTTTAGGGCCTATTTGATGCATATATTTTGAAAATAAGTTTCATGAAAAGCTATTTTTTTGGAGAATATATTGTTAAAAAGTCGGAAAAATTTATAAATTCACGTGCAAAATTATTTATTAAAAGAGTGTGCATGATTAAAAATGAATTTAAAAGAAAAGGAATTTTGAAAAACTTATACCAAACATGATTTTAGCCTTAACATTAACTCATTCTTAATGCATATTTTGTGAATGGTTATGATAAACATGATGTGGTGAGGTACAATTATATCAAAATCTCGTCAAACAAAAAAAAAAAATTATCTCTTTTTTTTACACTTATTTTATATGTAAATCATTATGAACTAGTAACAAAGAATTTTGTTCTACTAGATAAGGAGTACGAGGGAAAGTACAAAGTGAATGCAAAATAGCGGGCCCCATACGCAACATGTTTTCAAAAGTGGGGGCAAAAATACGTGATGCATTTGATCATGGAACGCCAAAGTCTATGGTAAATTGGTAATGAAACTTCCTTTTACTTTCACAAGAAACTACGTTAGATTTAATAAATTTCCGTGTTAAGAGTGCCCAAAAAAAGGTAAAAATTGACCCTTTGTTTGAGCCCTATTATTTGGAAAAAAAAATGTATTTTTAGATCGTGTTTTGACATTATTTTATTTACGTATTTTTTAATAAAATAATATTACATGCAATTTCAAAACTTTTACTTATTTTTTAATCACACATTTCCCATCAAATGTGTGATAGGAAATGTTTGGTTTCAAGAAAAAATGAATTTTGGAATAGTAATTTTTTGAAAAATTTGTGGTTTAAAAGTAAAAAAAAAAATTAGAATTACTTACAGAATATTTTATTATGAGAATGTATGGTTGAAAATGAATTTGAGAAAAAAAGAATTTTATTTTATGATTGTCAAACGTGAGCTAAATATCGTATATATTATTACATCATAGAGCTTCAGTGTATAGCTTGACAATATCAACATAAAAATTTAGAAAAAAGAGGTCTTGCTTTATTTGTCAATTATTGAATTTAATTGTAATCATGCTAAGAATCAAGAATTACATAATTATAAATTGATGGTTCGAATTCATACTTGCGAAAGCCATAATTGATATGAATAATAGTAGTTAGATCTTCTCCTCTTTACTCCTCACAAAGTATTATCTGTCAATGGGGCAATCTAATAAAAACAATATAGAGATGAGAGGGGACATAACCTTTATATAGGAAATGATTGAGCCGTCCCATTACGACTAGAACTCTAATTAGGGTTTATTTTCGACCCACATATATAAAATTACAACATCATATTAATTACAACTCGTAAGGTGTAAAGAACCAATTGATCACTTAATAAATTTGGCCAAATCACAAATATCATTATGAGTCATATATCTAACTCATAAAATTAATAATCAAATGTGAAGCCCATATTTGGAATTATTCCAACATCAATTCCTTAGTCATAATTTTTTTTTGACATCTAAACGTAGACAAGGTTTTTCCCCTTCACTTTCACCTGTTTATGAAACGTGTGACAATTAAGATGATTTTGGTGGTGAATGGATTGCTAGGGTGTAATTTATTAGATATGTTGTGTACATTTGAAGATAGAGAGCAGGAACTACAACTGCAAAGGGAGAATAAAATATGGGAAAAATTCATAAGTCAGGAATTAAGTATAGGACAATTCAATGTTTAGATTTTAAGTTTCAAAATTCAAAACTCAAGTATTAATTCATTTATTAAAAATATTATACTAATTAAATATATTAAGGTCATAATTATAAAATTAATAATCACAGATGAATACTTGTAGGTCACAACTTATTTATTGGTCACATATTATCAAATTAATTATTCACAAATTATTTTCTAATCGCATTAAAAAATTTTGTTATGTCACAAATCAAAAAATTTATTGGTTATAATTTATTTGTCGATCACAGATTTTAAAATTAGTTGATTACATACTATTTTTCAGTGACAAATTATCGAATTATTAAGTCACAATTAAATAGTTAATCACAAATTAACCAAATAGTTTATCACATGCACTAAATAGTTTGTCACATACCACCACCACCAACACTATTGCCACCGCCATCACCACTACGGCCGCTTGTTAAACCAATGCCACCAACACAACCTAATAGCGGCACCATCACCAACAACATTCTTAAATTTTGGAAAGGAAGACATTTGAGAGGTTTGGTGAACATATCAACCAAATGATCTTTACTTTTGTAGTACTTCAATCATTTGTTCCATCATTACTGAGATCTCTTAAACAATAATACTTCACAAGATTTTTAGAGAGTTTGATAGTTGAGCTGCTATCACAAAAAATTGTAGTAAATCTTACTTGCTTGAAATGTAACTCTCCAAGAAATTTCCTCAACAAGATAGCTTGACAAGCACAAGTTATTGCAACAACAAATTCAATTTCAGTAGTTGACAAAGTGACTATTGGTTGCTTCTTAGATGACCACAAAACAGCCTTGTGCCCTGCATAAAAACATAACCTAAAGTGCTTTTGCTATCATCTTGATCTCCTACATAATCATTGTCAGTAAACTCGAATAGGTCTAATCTTTTTACCTTTCTTGTAAAACAATCCAAAATCTTTAATTCCCTGCAAGTAACGAAAGATCCTCTAGTAGCTAATAAATGCATTGTTGTTGGATTTTCCATATATCTGCTAATTAGAATTACAAAAGGCATTATGTTTGGTCTTGTTGTAGTTAAATACATCAAATTCTTCCAATTTGCTCGTAGAGCGTGTTGTCAAATTTTTTTCCTCCATGATCTTCGTTAAACTTCAATCCAAACTTAGTTGTAGTGCTTACAAGGTTGCAATCTTTCATCTGAAATCTATACAAAATTTCTTGTACATATTTCTTCTGATGAAGAAAAATTTTACTAGCAATTTGCACTACTTCTATGCCAATGAAGTAATGCATTATACCAAGATCAGACATTTCAAATTTAACTATCATGGAATTCTTGAATTCTTCAAACATGATACTATCATTTCCTAGTAAATATATGATCATTTGCATATAAGCAGACAATGAGCATTTTTCCTCCATCTCTAACTTTAACAAAAAGTATGCACTCATAGGACATTTTTGAAAACCCTTTTTTTTTTTTTTTTTTTTTTAAATAAGCCCCAATGGGAGTTTACTAAGCCCGTGGGACTTCTTTCAACCATGAAGAAATTTCTTTAATCTATACACCTTATGCTCATTTCCAAATTTAATACAACTCGTAAGTTGATCGACAAATATATGTTCCTCCAAGTTTCCATGCAAGAACGCTGATTTGACATTCAACTGGAAGATAGGCCATGAATGTTGTGTTGCCAATGTGATTACCAATCTGATTGTATCATGCCTTGCTACTGGAGCAAAAAGTCTTTATAATCAACATCATAATCTTGCTTGTATCGCTTAGCCATCAATCATACATTAGACTTGTCAACTTTAGCATTCTCCTTTAGTTTTGTTTTGAAAATCCATTTCACGCCAATAGTTTTGCACCCTTTTGGAAGATCTAATAGCTCATAGGTATTGTTTCTTTCAATGGCTACAATTTTGTCATCCGTTATTTCTACCATTTTGATTCTTTTACAGCACTTTCAAAAGTTGTAGGGTCACAATTTGAAAATGAAACAAAGTAGGTAATTAGATCTTCAGTTTGGTCAATTTCAATTACTTGTAGTCTATCATCCATGCATGCCTCTGTTGAATAAGGTGAAGATAGGATTCAATTGCTTTATTAGTAGCTTATACTGATGTTGAATTTTCTCCCAAGGCTTGGCACTAGCCTAGTGCCTGCCTGGCCGATCGAGAAAACAAAGCTATCGCTAACCTACCGCTAGCCTGTCACTCAGGTGACATAATATCCAGACCAGAACAATTTTGCATTTTGATGAGTTTTCTTGACTTCTAGTCATCTACAACATGGATTTCAAAGCTTATATATAAGTCACGACTTGTATTGTTCTCAGAACATGCACACAATATCTTGAGAGCTTTAAATCTTAATTGACATTATTGGGACATTATTGTAAACATAACTATTGATTATAATGAAATATAATGAAATTATCCTCCTTTGCCTGTGATTTTTTCACATCTTTGGTTTTCATATAAATCTTGGTGTTCTTATTGAGTTCTTGTTTATTTCATTATTGTCATTATCTTGTAGTCAATTCATAACAATATCCATTTACACTTTTTTCTCTAGTAAGGTGTATTATTCTTCTAAAAACAGGTTGTGTATCTGATTTACAGCTAGTCTTTTAATTGATTTATAGAACCATCTATTGCAATAGCAAAATAGATGGTAATGAAAAATTTTGTGCAACCAACGACTCCTCATTTTGATGGCCACTATGACCATTGGAGCATGCTAATGGAGAAACTTTTTGAGGTCTAAGGAGTACTAGCATGCACAACTTCAAGCCTTGAGAAGTGATTTTGAGATTTTACAAATGAAGGATGGTAAATCTATTACTAGCTATTGTGCAAGACCATGGGGATAGGCAACAAAATTAGATACCATGGTGAGAAAATGGAAAATGTTGCAAATGTTGAGAAGATATTACGTTCCTTGGCACCAAAGTTCGATTATATTGTCACCTCAATTAAAGAATCCAAAGACGTAAATGCATTCTTCTTTGTTGAACTCCATAGCCCCTTATTAGTCTATGAGCAAAAGATGAACACAAGTTCAACGATAGATGAACAAGCTCTAAAGGCTTCCATCTTTACTCAATTCTTGAATTTTAGAGAAAGTGAAAGAGGTGGAAGAATAGGAATGGAAGGTTGAGATAATAGAGATGGCAGCAAACAATCTCAAAATTTTATAGTTGATGATGATCAATTTTGATACAAAGGTAGAGGAAGTGGTCAACACTTTGACAAATCCAAGGTAAAGTGCTATAGGTGCCATAATTTTGGTCATAATTGTTCAAAATGTTATACCAAGCTACGTAACTATAATGAAAAGGGAGAAAATTGAATTTTATAGAGAAAAGGAAGTGGAAACCTTGTTGATGGCGGTTCAAGTCAATGATGAACCTGAGTCGGATGTATGGTATGTGGATACAAGCTACATCAATTACATAAGTGGAAGTAAATATTCTTTTTTTTTTTTTTAACTTAAATGAAGGCTTTCGTTCTAAAATAAATTTTAATTATTGTTCTAATATAAATGTAATGGGAAAAGGTGCTTTTAATATAAGAACCAAGAATGAATTGTTAGAAGTAATTTCCAATGTTACTTATATTCCTGACTTGTAAAGCGATTTTTTAAATGCTGGACAATTGCAAGAAAAAGTTATATAATTACTATCAAGAATGGTACTTGTGAGATATATGATCCTTCTAGGAGAGCTATTGCTATAGAGAGCAAAATATGTCTTAGAGCTTATTCATTCCGACATTTGTAGGCCGATAAAACCATCTTATAATGGGAGTAAGAGATACCTAATTACTTTCATTGACGATCATAGTAAAAAAAAATTGGTTCAATTTTTATAGGAAAAATCAAAAGCTTTTAGTTTATATAAAAGCTTCAAGGTGCATGTTGAAAATGAAACAAGAAAAACTATTAAAACTCTTCATAATGATCATGGTAAAGATTACTGTTCAAAAGAATTTGAAGATTTTTGTGATTCTCATGGCTTTCAAAGAGAACCTACAGTTGCTTATACACCGCAACAAAATGGCGATCGGAGAGGAAAAATAGAACCATCCTCAATATGGTAAGAAGTTTGCTGGCAAGAGGGAAAGTTCCAAAGAATTTTTGGTCAAAAGCAATGAATTAGAGCATCCATGTCCTGAATAGGCGTCTTACTTTTGCGGTTCAAAATATGACAACAGAAGAGGCTTGGAGTGGATGGAAACCAACCTACAAATCACTTTAGAATTTTCGGTTATCGCGAAGGATGGTTGAGATTTCACCCTTCGAAGAGCTGGGAAGGGCTGTAGTTTCAAGCCTAGTCTCATTTCTAGGATCAATCCTTGTTCTCTTCAATACTAAGAAACAGAACCTTCCGGATTACGTTTAGTTAAATAGAGTCTTGTCATTAGCCCAAACGAGGGGAATGACAGGAGAAGCGAAGCACTCGGCTAAGAAGATGAAGCGAAGGAAGGACTGGGAACAGGGCTACCAAAAGGGGAATGATGCACCCGTAGTGATATAGACAGAACGCACATTCAAGGGTTAAAGAGCGGATCTTTGTTTGATCAAGAACAAGATCCAAAAACAAAGAGTCATTCAAGAAGTCGATATCAAAGCCCAGGTGAAACCCCAAGTCGTATAAAGTCGGGTTCAGTATGTGGGAGATTACTAAGTCCACTTCCGGGGCGTTCCCCAGACAACTTAGACAAGTAGTAGTACGGTTCGGAAGAGAGGACGAGGTGAGGTATTTGGTAGTCGCTGTTGGTCCTGCCTGTAAGGCCGAATCACGAGTAGAAAGAGAACTTGTTGATGATGAGGGAGAGGAAGAGGGCATTGATGTTGAGGAAACCTTATGTACATGTCTCAGATGAGAAAATGAAGAAGCTTGACGATAAGGGTAAAAAGTGTGTATTTCTTAGCATAAGTGAAACATTCAAAGCATATAAATTGTTCAATCCACTAACGAAGAAGATTGTGACCAGTAGAAATGCCATTTTTTTTATTAGGAGAGCACTTGAAATTGGAATGAATGGCAACCTACTCAAGTCATATACGTTGTGATAGGGAAAAGGCTGTGGCTAATTTTTCGTAACGATGGTCAAAGTTAGTTGGTGCCGAATAGATGAATTGAAAAGAAGAGAGGGGAAAAATAGATAAAAGAAGCGAGATGGAGAGAGGGTCAATTGACAGGGAGAACAGGATAGATAGAGAAAGGACTTAAATTATGGATTTTGGTGTGGGTGTGTGCGTGGGCATGGACGTGGATATAGGCATGTGTACAGGTTCTTTGATAAGGATGTGGGTTGTGGGACAAGATGGGGAAGTGTGGATGTACCTGATTTTTTTTTTTAAATCTTCATATCGGATCATTGAAATGAGAGTTAAAAAGAAGTTGTGCATAGTTTCTTCAAAAGAAGTATGAAATTGTTTTCTCTATATCGGCCTAATTCAAAAAAAAAAAAAAAAAGTCCTTGCTAGATTCGCCTCTTAGTTGGATTTACAAGGAATTCCTATGTAATAATTGTGGGTTTGGAGTTTAGTGCTTTTTTTATTTGACGCTTTGAATACCTAATTTTTGCCAATTAGTTTGTTGTGCTTTTATTGATGACAAATTTTGAGATTTATGGTAGCTATTTATTATTGTAGTTGTCATATTACCTAATGCTCTCATCGATCTTCTTCAATTTTAATACATTTTAAGTTTTTTCCTTCATATTAATAAATACAATTATGATTTGTAACATGGATGAATTGTATAAATACATGGTTTGCTTTTTGTATACATGTGAATTTATTTGTTAAGTCTTCCTCTTATATCACAAAATCATTATTTGTGCAAACCGTAGCATAACTAAAAATTATTCATTGCTACTATTGAAGTGTGACCTAAAGTCTATTAGGACTTGTGGGAAATTTTCGTTTCATTTCTATTAGCTGAGTGCCTATCTCCCTATCAAGAACACAAAACAAGAAGCTGGATCCTACTTAGCACCTGCCTACTGCTCGAGCGATGCACTCACACAGGGACGTCACTCGGCCCAGGCTTGTTTCGCATTTTAACATATTTTCAACGATCTATATCATCTATAACTCTATTTCTAGTATTTTAATACAGCAATCATAACCTGTAGAAGCAACACAACATTGATACAGCTTATTAAGAGCTTTAGATCTTGATGTTCTTTTGCTCGTTTGATTTACTTCATCTTGTTGATTTCATAACAAACTAGTATCAAAGCAGGGTTGATTTTTGCATGTTAATGATGATATAACATTTAATTATTGGATCGCAATACAAGGTTTTCTCTATGACGGGTGAAAATGTAAGTTGATCTCTCACATATGGATTTGAATAATGACTTGTTAGGCTTTGATAAAATGCTTTCAACTTAGATGTAGGATGAAAATCAACCTAGGGATCGAAAACCACTGCCAGAAATTCATCTCCATCTATCAAATGTAGCATCTTGTAGTTAGATCTGGGACTCAAGCTGAGAGCTTGGTAATTTGTTGGAAAAAAAAAGATAGAAATTTTGGTGGAAATGCAAATCAAAGTTTAGACATACAAAGAATGTATGTCATTTTTGTAAAAAGAAGGACACATTAGAATTGATTGCAACAAATTGATAAAAGAAATAGAATGGCAGCTACCACCATGAATAATGGAAAGTAGCTTGAAAATAAAAAGAGAAGTTTTTGTTGTGGAGGATGGGCAAAGTGACAGAGAACTTGTGATTTCTGATAAGAATTCCAAATCTTGTGAGGATAGGTTTTTACTCAGCTTGTACATTTTATATGTGTCCCAATAGGGGTTGGTTTTCAACATATGAAAGGGTTTCGAGAGGTACAGTGATTATGGAAAATAATGTGCCTTATAAAATAGTTGGGATCGGTACAGTCAAGATCATAATGTTTGATGGAGCTATCATCACACTTACTAATGTAAGGCACATCTTAAGAGAAATCTCATATCTTTGAGTACTCTTGATTCAAAGAGGTATAGATACACTGGTAAATATAGAGTTTTGAAGGTGGAAAGAGGTGCTCTTGTTGTCATGAAGGGACATAAGAGCTCTGCACAATTGTACATTTTGCAAGGTTCCATAGTTATAGAAGATACTGCAATTACTATTTCTTCCTTGGCATATAAAGAAGTTACAAAACATTGGCATATACGACTTTGGCATATAATGGTAGAATTGATTGGAGTACGAATGACCAATAAGATGAGTTTTATAAGCGTTGCACCTTCAAGAAATAAAAAAGGCCAGATTCACCAAAGAGAGACACAACATGAAGGGAACACTTAAGTATTTCCATTCAAATCTTTGGAGACTAATGAAGATGCCTTCTAAAGGAAGTGCTTGTTTCTTTTTTATAGTGATTGATGATTTCTCCGGAAAGACTTGTGCATTCTTCTTGAAATAGAAGAGTGATGTATTTGCTGCGTTTAAAGAGTGGAAAACAATGATTGAGAAGCAAATTAGAAAGTAGGTAAAATATCTACACACAGATAATGGGTTGGAGTTTTGTTCAGATGAATTCAAGTACTTTTGCAAAATAGAAGGAATCTTAACATACTTGATAATGCATGGAACTACACAGCAATATGGTGTGACAGAACAGATTTTTGATGAAAAATGTTCTTTATGTTCTTTCAAATGCTAGGTTGCTTATGACATTTTGACCTGAAGCTACTACTACAACTTATTTTATCATTAATCACTTAGTTTCAATTACCATTGGAAAAAAAGACACCAAGATAAGTATGGTCCGGTAATCCTTCTCGTTTTATGATTTAAAAATATTTGGGTGCCCCACCTATGCCCATGTGAATAATGGAACATTAGAATCAAGGTCTAGAAAATACATCTTTCTTAGTTATGAATCATGTGTGAATGGGTATAAATTGTGGTGTTTGAAAATTGGAAAGGTGGTGATTTGTGGAGATGTAGTGTTTGATGACCTTGTAATGGTTTAAAATTTTCCTTGTGGAGACTCTAGTAAAACTGAGCAACAAAATCAAAAATTACTCATGCAAAGTTGGAAATTAGTTCAGAAGAGAAATAAGAGACTTCGAATCAGTCTAGTTCAGAGCTAAAGAAGAGTAAAATTTTCCCTACCACATAGTATTCAGTAGCAAAGAATAGACCTTGTAGAGATATTAGACCTCCGTAGAAATATGGAGATGTAGACTTTGTAGCTTATGCGTTGAATGTGGCTGACAATATCGATTCCACTAGAGAGCCTGCTACATACACGGAAGCAATCAGTTATAGTGATTCTAATGAATGGTTGATTACTATGCAAGAAGAGTTGGAGTCACTTAACAAAAATAGCACATGGGACTTAGTGAAATTACGCAAGGAGAAGAAGGTTGTTCACTGCAAATAGGTGCCAAAAGAAAGAAATGTACATCGAAAGTTAAAGAAGCTAGGTATAAGGCCAGATTGGCAGTAAAATGTTATAGTCAAATTTCAGGTATTGACTTCACATATGTGTTCTCAACAGTTGTAAAGCATATATCAATTCGAGCTTCACTTAGGTTTGTGGCTAAGGATGACTTCGAGCTTGAGCAGAAAAATTTAAAGACAACATTTTTACATGGAAAACTTGAGGAGAACATTTATATACAACAATCAAAAGGATTCATAGTTAATAGGAAAGCGAACTATGTGTGCTTGTGGAAGAAATCCTTGTATAGACTGAAGTAGTCTCTAAGAAAGTAGTATAAAAGGATCGATTCATTTATGACTACTCATAACTTTATTAGAAGCAGTTATGATAGTTTGGAGTACTTCAGAAAGTGTGATGACACTACTATTGCATGTTGTTAACATGCTAATAGCAGTTAAAGATAGAGCAGAGGTCGAAAAGGTGAAAGCTCACCTCAGTGAAGAGTTTGAGATGAAAGATTTGGGTACAGTAAATAAGATTCTTGGTATGGAGATCTTAGGGAAAGTAAAGCTAGTAGATTGTATTTCAGTCAAAAGAGATACATTGATAAAGTACTTTACATGTTCAATATGCTGAATGAAAAGGCTGTCATTTGGTTGTCCACTTTAAATTATCATCATAGTCAGTAGAAGATAGTGATTACATGTCTTGAGTTCTTTATTCAAATGTAGAGGGATTGTTTATATATGTTATGGTTTGTATACCCAGATTTGGCATACAACTAGTGCAGCAAGCATATAAATGACAAATCCTAGCAAAGAACATTAGAAAGTAGTGCAGTAGATATTCAAATACTTGAGCGGCTATACTAATGCTTGTTTACATTTTAATAGGAATACAGATGGAGTCATTGGGTATGTGGATTTAGATTATGTAAGGGATCTTGATAAGAGGAGACCACTCACAAGGTATATTTTCACCATTGGAAGCTGTGCCATTAGTTGGAAGATGACTTTGCATAATTCAGTAGCATTGTCTACAATAGAAACATAGTACACGACTATTACAGATGTATGTAAGAAGGCTATGTGGTTAAGTGGTTTGGTTGATGAAATCAGTGAAGACATGTAAATTTCTGCAGTTTATTATGATAGTCAGAATGATGTCTTTCTAACAAAAGATCTAATGTTTCACGAGATGACAAAGTACATTGATGTGAGGTATCATTTTATGCGTGAAATAATTGCTCTTGGTGATATTGTAGTAAGTAAAATTGATATTAAGGAGAATCCTACTGATATGATGTCAAAACCACTTCCCATTGCTAAGTTTGACCATTTCTTGAACTTAGTTAGGTATTTGTTATTGAATTAGCTCATAGAGGCTTATATGAAAGAGGTAGAGAGTCCGATAAGTTAATTGAAGAATGTGTTGTGATTCTTAGTATTGAAATTCGGGTCCAAGTGGAAAATATTGAAGTGTGACCCAAGTTCTATTGGAAGTTGGTGATTTGGTTAAAGGGGTCTTGAAGAGGTCAAAATATGGACCATGGAGAAATTATCAACGCATTCCAGTTAGTTAAGCACCCATCTCCCGCTTGAGGGCACAAAGCAGGGAGCTATCGCTCGAGCAACAGAGTCACATTCCGCTAGTACTCGAATTGCAGTATCATCCAGCCCAGGCCTATTTCACATTTTAACGCACTTTCAGTAGTCTATATCATCTATAACTCAATTTCTAGGATTTTAATACAGCACCTACAACTTGTAGAAGCAACACAACATTGATAAAACATATTGAAAGCTTTAAATCTTGATTGAAAGCATTGAGATCTTTTGTAAATAACATTCATTATTGACTATTGTGAGATTCCCCTCATTTGCCTTTGATTTTTGCCGCACCTTGGATTTTCACGTAAAATCTTAGCATTTTTGTGTTTGTTTGATTTATTTCATCTTGTCAATTATCTTGTTGATTTCATAATAGTTACGAAGTCTATAACTCTAAAAAATAAAAATATCATGTAAATTTAATAATGAGCAAATTGAAACAATAAGAGATAATTAATCATTGGATACCTAATCCCTCAATAATATTTCCGATTACTCGTTCAAGAATCATTCATGAATTTTACGTTTGAGTTCTTATTTATATTATGACCATGCTTGGTGATGATTAAAAATTAGATTTTTAATAAATTTTGATAAAAGTTGATGAAATATGCAGTTGAAAGGTTTGGATCCCATAAAAGACGTGATTAAAATAAATTGTTGACAAGATGTCAATTATGAAGTAGAAATTTCCTTGAGGCTGGATATTGGGAAGAAAAGTGTATGGATGATGACTTTATGACTATGATTTTGTTGGTTGTTATTAAATTATTTTCTACTTTTTGACAAGTATTTTCTTACACAGTGAAAGTTGAGATATTAAATTGTTTTCTACAATTTTAAATTACTAGCCCTCGCCTGTGCAATGCACAAACTTGAGTATTTTGAAGGTAATGTTAGTGTTTTGAATGTGGATTCTCTAGGCAATATTTTCATTTTAGTTTGTCCTATTAAAAGCATGGAGAGTAGTATTCATAAAGAAGCTAACGTCTGTTACTGTAGTAATATAGATTTACAATAAAAAGTAAAGATTTATTTTTGTCCTCAAGGAATACTCTTCATCCTATATATGTAAGGACAATAGCTCAAACGGAAAAACTTTAAAAGGAAGTATGTCATTCAAGTTATGGATATTTTGTCAAATCTCAACAACGTATCATCCAAATTCATCTGCATGAGTATAGCTTGCATCTTCACTTACCACAATGAGAATCTTATATTGCAATTCAAGAGCGGAATCTCATACTTCATGTCTTCCATCTATAACAAAAACCTCAAATAAATCACAAACAATAGCTCTAGTATCACTTACTGGAAACTGAAATGGATCGAGATAATATATGTGACACGATATGAAGTATATGATCGCAAACAAATAACAATATAAAATGGCAAAGAATTAATTGGCACTAAACAAAAAAAATTTATTCAATTGACTGATATAGAGAAAATAAATACAATAAGTGTGCCTACACAATTATACTATATTTTAGTAAATACAAAACTTGTGAAAAGAGTCTAATATTTATAAGGGTGCATGCCAAATCTTAGAAATACCACAAAAATGAAAACAAGATAAAAAAATCACTTGAAATAAAGGAAAAAATATTTTTCCAATAAAAGCTCATTGCTTTTTAAAAAGAGAAACTAATTGAACTTGAGTTACAAATCCAACAATGAGAAAAAGAGAGAGAGAGAGAGAGAGAGAGAGAGAGAGAGGGAAAGTGAGAGGAAATGACAATAGGAGAATGTCGAATGAATGCATTTGCGTTTGTGTCCAGATATTTTGCACATATAGTATATAATATTGTAGTGAAAGAGTAGAGAAAGAGTAAAATAAAAAAATAAAAGTGAAAAGTGAAAAGTAGTGAATTGTTGCGAAGTCAGTTTGGAAAAGGATAAGTGTGAAATGGAGTTTCAAAAATGAACGGTGAATTAGCTATCCTCTCTTTTCTTTAGCGTAGGGATTTAAATATTGTCAACATTATTAAACTCAAGAGAAGTCGTATAATATTTCAATGATATAGTCATACATATGAAAATATCTGCAACATCTTTACAACTTTCATTTATAAAGAGCGTGAAACGACCATTCAAACATTGCAAGTAAAAAATTCCAAAGGCAAAACCTCTTAAAGCTTCTAGCATCCTACAATAATACGAAACATATAATTATTTGTGCACCATCCCCTTCTAATGTGTACATAACCCACACTCTAGGCTCTATAATTGCGTTCTCCAATTTTCTCCGACATCTAGCTTGAATTCTGGTTATGTACCCTTCTGTTCATTGTCTCCAATTAAAATTAAAAACAACACCAATTTACCATGTTCGACAATCATTATTTGAAAGCTCTTTTATATATATTCATTTTCAACAATACTCACACAATATAAAATATTCTGCAAGTAAAATCAAAATTTTTCTACTTTTAATTGCACATTTTACTAAAAGTCAATAACAAAATATTATTTTTTCCAAATAACAATTGTGAGACAGGGACTTATTATAGTTTTTGGACTATTTGGTCATTAAGTAGTAACTTCCTAGATAGAGTTTACAGGGTCAAAATAAGCAATAATTGAGTGGAAACAGCAGGTGAATTTTATGCTAGATCCTGTTAAAGTAAGCAATCAAGTCATACTTAATAGAATTATATCAACAGTACTTCTACATATTCATCATAATTTATAGATTTATTAATCAATAGATAACATGCACGAGATATAATTGAATCGAAATCTTACGAACCAAATAAAATAAAAGTTCCTCAATTTCTCTTTGTCATTAACCATATTACATAAACACAATCATTTAAGTGGTGAAGAGATTTTGACAGTTTTAATTCAATTTATCATAATCTCTTCAATCTATAAAAGAATTTGTAAATGGTAATGTACAACAACCATTTTTCTTGTCTTCATTGTTTATTTTAGAAATAATTCGGTATTCGACAATAATGGATAAAAAGAAATTATTATTGATAAAAAATTATCAAAGTTTGACATATTCTAAAAGTTCAGAAATCAAGGAGTCCCGTTTGAATCCCACCTCACATGAGGGCCGAGGCTTTTCATAAAACACATCAAATAGCTCGCCTAGAATGCCATTTGAGGCTTATGACTCGAGGCAACTAGGGTATTCGTCTGTTTGTCTTGTGTTATGACTAATTAACCTTAGCTTTTTGTGTTGTTTCTTTACAAGTTCTTATTTTATTTTATTTTTTTCTTTTTACTTGCACGGAAAGGAAAGATATTGCACCATTACAAGTGATAGATAATGACAGAATGTGAAGAAATTAAGAAGGTGACGAAAAAGATATTGATGCTGATTATAAGAGAAATTTCCTAGTTGGTTCTAACCGTAGATTATTAATTTAAGAACTTAGTGCTCTACAACCTTTTTAATCTAGATTATGTTTGCCTACACGTTAGACTATTTTTTTTGTTAATGTGTTTTATTATAGATTTTATATAATAGTTTTACTGTACATTATGAGCATATATTTGTCTTTAATATTTTTTAATAGTACATTATTGCTTTGTCTACTGGATTTCACCTCATCTCACATAAGTAAAACGTCTTAATACCAAATTAAGCCTATTATATATTGGATGGCACCCTTAGTCTATAAATCGCCTACAACCAAGTACCAAATCATTTCCTTGAAGCAACTATTGTAACTTGATAAGGTGAGATTGAGATTGAGATTGAGATTGAGATTGATTCATTATGAGCTATAGCTATTGAAAATGGGGCAATAATTCCTCAACACCCAAAAGAGTTGAAAATTTGAAACTCAACTCAAAGAATACATTTCTGACTTGACTTAATTGAATTGGAGTTTAGTTGTTCTTCTAGTTGGCCCATACTTCCTCCCTTCATTTGCTTGTTTCCTTTCATCTCAGAGTGATCAATGCCTCAACTAGCCCTTCTTATGTTAACTATAGTAAGGACCTATAACTTTGCACACTTGAAAAAGAAAGCAGAGACGACGTTATTCATATAGGAAAAGACACTACTTAGTTTAGCAAGCATTTGTATGGTTTTTAACTTGGTTAATCATGGGAAATTGTTTAATGCATTTGCATGGCTTTTATCTAGGTTAATCATAGGAAATTGTTTGATGCATTTGCATGGATTTTAACTAGGTCAATCATGTTGAAGACGCTTGTAGAGAAATGATTGTTTGTCAATATTCCGAATAAAGGTTAAGTTTAATTCACAGGAACGTAATTAAACTTTATGAAAAGTAGAAACAATGAAAGAAGAAGAATGAGAATGTAGTAAGGAATTAGATCCGAAGCAAGTGATTGATACTTTTTCCTCAAGATAAAATTGCCCCGCAACGGTGCTAACGGATTATGGCACTTATCTCCCAAGTTGTGGTATAACCACTTCAAACCACAAGCAACGACGAACTCAAATGAAATACCTCTCTCTACAAGAAAAATGAATTTTGGAGAAATTTTGTAAGAGTTTTGACATAATGCTCAATGCAAATGATTTTGAATGCTAAGTGGACATTCAAATGGTCCTATTTATAGAAAATGAGAGGTTGTGAGTGAAATAACACGTCTCAAACTCAGCAATCCTATGAAGGGAAGCATCTCTTGCTGGCTAATATGTCGCTGGCCTCTCACTCGAGCACCAGTATCATAATTTTAACAGAAACTTTTCATCCACATGTTGCTCGAGCGATAGTGTCATCACTCGATCGCTAGATGAGTGATGTATTAGGCAAATTTCGAGGCTAGTTTTTCTTCTTTTCTTTCCAACTTTGGACCGCAATTTTCCATTCAACCAGAATAAATTTTGAGACTCCAAATATATCACGACGATCTACTCGATAAGTAGAACAAGTGATTCTATTTATATTTATACTTTAATTAATAGGAGATAATTAATCATACCAAGTTTGGTGATGATTAAAAATTACATTTTTAATAGATTTTGATAAAAGTTGATGAAATATATAGTTGAAAAGTTTTGAATCCCATAAAATATGTGATTAAAATAAATTGTTGACAAGATTTCAATTATGAAGTATAAATTTCCTTGAGGCTAGATACTGGGAAGAAAGTCTATGGATGATGACTTTATGACTATGATTTTGTTGGTTGTTATTAAATTATTTTCTACTTTATGACATGTATTTTCTTACACAACGAAAGTTGAGCTATTAAATTGTTTTCAACAATTTTAAATTACTAGCTTTGGCCCGTGCAATGCATGAACTTGAGTATTTTGAAGGTAATGTTAGTGTTTTGAATGCATCGGATTCTCTAGGCAATATTTTCATTTTAGTTTGTGCTATTAAAAGCATGAAGAGTAGTATTCATAAAGAAGCTAACGTCTATTATTGTAGTAATATAGATTTACAATAAAAAGTAAAGATTTATTTTTGTCCTCAAGGAATACCCTCCATCCTATTATGTAAGGACAACAACTCAAACGGAAAAACTTTAAAAGGAAGCATGTCATCCAAGTTTTGGTTATTTTGTCAAATCTCTACAACGTATCATCCAAATTTATCTGCATGAGTATAGCTTGCATCTTCACTTGCCACAACGAGAATCTTATATTGCAATTCAAGAGCAAAATCTCATACTTCATGGCTTCCATCAATAACAAAAACCTCAAATAAATCACAACCAATATCTTTGATATCACTTATTCGAAAATGAAATGGATCGAGATAATATATATGACACGATATGAAGTATGTGATCACAAACAAATAACAAGATAAAATGGCAAAGAATTAATTGGCAATAAACAAAATATTTTATTCAATTGACTGATATAGAGAAAACAAATACAATAAGTGTGCCTACACAATTATTCTATATTTTAGTAAATATAAAGCTTGTAAAAAGAGTCTAATATTTATAAGGGTGCATGCCAAATCTTAGAAATACCACAAAGATAGAAACAAGATCGAAAATCATGGGAAATAAAGGAAAAAAATATTTTTCGGATTTTTAAAAAGAGAACTAATTGAATTTGAGTTACAAATCCAACAATGAGAGAGAGAAAGGGAAAGTGAGAGGAAATGACGATAGGAGAATGTCGAATGAATGCATTAGCATTTGTCTTCAGATATTTTGCACATATAGTATATAATATTGCAGTGAAAGAGTAGAGAAAGAGTTAAATAAAAAATAAAAATGAAAAGTAGTGAACTGTCGCGAAGTCAGTTTGGAACAAGATAAGTGTGAAATGGAGTTTCAAGCATGAACGGTGAATTAGCTATCCTCTCTTTTCTTTAGCGTAGGGATTTAAATATTATCAACATTATTAAACTCAAGAGAAGTCGTATAATATTTCAATAATATAGTCATACATATGAAAATATCTGCAATATCCTTACAACTTTCATTTATAAAGAGCGTTAAACCACCATTCAAACATTGCGAGTAAAAAATTCCAAAGGCAAAACCTCTTAAAGCTTCTAGCATCCTATGATAGTACGAAACATATAATTATTTATGCACCATACCCTTCTGATGTGTACCTAACCCACACTCCAGGCTCTATAATTGCGTTCTCCTATTTTCTCTGACATCTAGCATGAATTCTGGTTATGTACCCTTCTGTTCATTGTCTCCAATTAAGATTAGAACAATGCTAAATGTACATTATTTTTTTTACCGAATGTTTTACCTATACATATAATAGGAGGGCTAATTCCACACGCCGAAATTTTTAAATGCACGTGGGGTCCACATGCATGTGAGAGTAGGTAATCAATTCGGTACACATATATTTATCCTTAAAATTAAAAAAAACACGAATTTACCATGTTCCGTTATATGAAAACTCTTTTTTTTATATATTTTTATTTTCAAAAATATAAAATATTCTGCACTTAAATTTAAAAAAAAAAAAAAACTTCTATTTTAATTGCACATTCTACTAAAAGTCAACATTCATAACATTGTTTTCCCAAATAATAATTGTCAGATAGGAACTTATGACAGTTTTGGACTATTTGGTCATTAAGTAGTAACTTCCTAGATAGTGTTGACGGGGTCAAAATAAGCAATAATTGAGTGGAAACAGCAGGTGAATTTTATGCTAGATCCTGTTCAAGTAAGCATTCAAGTCATACTTAATAGAATTATATCAACAGTACTTCTACATATATATCACAATTTACAAATTTATTAATCAATAGATAACGTGCGCGAGATTTGATTGAATCAAAATTTTACAAACCAAATAAAATAAAAGTTCCAAATTTCTCTCTGGCATTAACCATATTACATAAGCACAATCATTTAAGTGGTGAAGAGATTTTGACAGTTTTAATTCTATTTATCATCATCTCATCAATCTATAAAAGAATCTATAAATGATAATATACAACAAACATTTTTCTTGTTTTCATTGTTTATTTTAGAAATAATTCGGTATTCGACATTAATGGATGAAAAGAAATTATTATTGATAAAAAATTATCAAAGTTTGACATATTCTAAAAGTTCGAAAATCAAGGAGTCACGTTTGAATCCCACCTCACATGAGGGCTGAGGCTTTCATAAAACACATCAAATTACTCACCTAGAATGCCATTTGTGAGGCTTATGACTCGAGGCAACTAAGGTGTTTGTCTGTTTGTCTTGTGTTATAACTAACTCTAGCTTTTTGCGTTGTTTCTTTACAAGTTCTTTTATTTTTATTCTTTTTACTTGCACGGAAAGGAAAGAGATTGCACCATTTCAAGTGATAGATAATGACAGAATGTGAAGAAATTAAAAAGGTGATGAAAAAAATATTGATGCTGATGATAAGAGAAATTTCTTAGTTGGTTCTAACAGTAGATTATTAATTTAAGAACTTAGTGCGCTACAACCTTTTTAATCTAGATTACGTTTGCCTACACGTTAGACTATTATTTTTGTTAATGTGTTTTATTATAGATTTTATATAATAGTTTTACTGTACATTATGAGCATATATTTGTCTTTAATATTTTTTAATAGTACATTATTGCTTTGTCTACTGGATTTCACCTCATCTCACATATGTAAAACGTCTTAATACCAAATTAAGCCTATTATATATTGGATGGCACCCTTAGTCTATAAATCGCCTACAACCAAGTACCAAATCATTTCCTTGAAGCAACTATTGTAACTTGATAAGGTGAGATTGAGATTGAGATTGAGATTGATTCATTATGAGCTATAGCTATTGAAAATGGGGCAATAATTCCTCAACACCCAAAAGAGTTGAAAATTTGAAGCTCAACTAAAAGAATACATTTCTGACTTGACTTAATTGAATTGGAGTTTAGTTGTTCTTCTAGTTGGCCCATAATTCCTCCCTTCATTTGCTTGTTTCCTTTCATCTCAGAGTGATCAATGCCTCAACTAGCCCTTCTTATGTTAACTATAGTAAGGACCTATAACTTTGCACACTTGAAGAAGAAAGCAGAGACGACGTTATTCATATAGGAAAAGACACTACTTAGTTTAGTGATGAGTGAATTACACTCACTATATTATGCCATTAATTTCATGATTTTGCTATCTTGGAGAGTATTTTAGAAGTGCTAACAAGTGATTTTGGTGTTGCTTTATAGATTGATGGAAGTGGACAAAACAAGAGCTAAAAGAGGCCAAAGGAAGGAAAAAGGCAAAAGTTAGCGAAATTGGATGAAATGACCAAAATGTAAGAGATCCAAAGTTCGAGGATTAAAATGCAATTAATCAAAAGTCATGTCGAAACTTGAAATGAAGATCTGAGAGTTCTAGAAGCCAATTGGATGAAGGAAGGTGTCAAAGGGATCAAATTTAGTCAAGATATGATCATAAATCATTTTCCAACCGAAAAGTTTTGCACCGGGTTTTTAGCCTCATATTGAGACTCATTTTTTGACATAGCAAACGATCGAATTGGAGAATAATATCTGAAGTAAAGTTGTAGCCTTTTGAGTTACCTTTCCAACGCATCTTGAATCGCCTCAATCGGATATCGAGAGAAAGAATTGTGATAAAAATACTGAAAGCTGTGCAGTGCAACTGAAGTAGTCCTCAGCGCCCAGGCGCTATCCCTCAGTACCCAAGCGCCATGGTTGAAATTTTGACAGAAAGTCAGCGCCCAGGTGCCGAAATCGCAGCACCCAGGCGTCACCTTGTGGGAGTAATTTTTTGGGTTTTTACCATTCTTTCTTGGCCCAATTCATCTTTAAATCTTTCCCTAAACTCCAAGACATTATAAATACACAATGGAAGACCTAAATTAGGGGAGAGCCGCACACTAAAAATCTGTGGGATCAAGCCACGTTCTTGACATATTGGAGAGAAGATAAGAAGAAGGGAGATTCAAAAGAGAAATTCAAGAAAATTAACACCAAGCAATTGAAGATTAGAAACATTCATTGGAAGAGGAAGGAGATCTTGGTGCAAGAATTCTACTTTTTCTTCTACATCTTTATTACAAACTCGGTGATGTATTCTAAGACAAATTCCTACTTTTCTTCTTGTATTATGAGTAGCTAAATTCATTGTTAGGGGAAATAATGTAACCAATTGGGATATTTTACATTCTCTTATTAAGACTTTCAGTTTTTAATTCTTCCATGTGTTGATTTTGCTATGAGTTGAATGCATTAAATTATCTGATCAATAATTTGATGATTTTTGTGAATTCTTTACAAATAGAGATATGAGTTTAGGATTTAGACCATGTAGTAAAATCCAGTACATTGGTATAACGAGTAGAGATACCTATACCATTTATTGCGGTCATAATTGAATTCTTAAGACATAGAACTTGTTTAACTAAGTTGAATTTGCATAGAGATATAAAATTTAATTAGTTGAATAGACTCAATGAGAACTCGAGTAGTAAATTGAATACAATAGGAGAATTCAACCGAGCACTACATTAGAATTGAGTTTTAATTTGAGATGTAAAGGTGATCAATTGGTGAAGTTATTTTACTCTAACATCCGTTCATTATTTTAGTCTCCAACCAATCGTGTGAACATTCATTTATTTTCTAAAATTTAGATCAAAACCCAGATTTTACAACCTTTAATTTGTTTTAGTCAAATAGTAGTTAAAGAAAAATTGAATTAAGTGCTAGAAAATAGTCCTTGTGGGATCGACAATCCGGACTCTTAGGTCCACTATTACTTGTTACGGGTCGTACACTTACAAAACAAAATTTTACAACATTTAGCAAGCATTTGTACGGTTTTTAACTAGGTTAATCATGGGAAATTGTTTAATGCATTTGCATGGCTTTAAACTAGGTTAATCATAGGAAATTGTTTGACGCATTTGCATGGATTTTAACTAAGTCAATCATGTTAAAGACGCTTGTAGAGAAATGGTTGTTTGTCAATATTCCGAATAAAGGTTAAGTTTAATTCGTAGGAGCGTAATTAAACTTTATGAAAAGTAGAAACAAAGAAAGAAGAATGAGAATGTAGTAAGGAATTAGATCCGAAGCAAGTGATTGATACTTTTTCCTCAAGACAAAGTTGCTCTACAAGGGTGCTAACGGATTATGACACTTATCTCCCAAAATACAACGGATTTAAGTTGTGGTATAAGCACTTCAAACCACAAGCAATGGCGAACTCAAATGAAATACTTCTCTCTATAAGAAAAATGAATTTTGGAGAAGTTTTGTAAGAGTTTTGACACAATGCTCAATGCAAATGATATTGAATGCTAAATGGAAATTCAAAGGGTCCTATTTATAGAAAATGAGAGGTTGTGAGTGAAATAACACATCCCAAACTCAACAATCTTATGAAAGGAAACATCTCTTGCTAGCTAATTTGCCGCTGACCTCTCACTTGAACACCAATATCATAATTTTAACAGAAACTTTTCGCACACATGTTGCTCAAGCGACAGTGTCATCACTCGATCGCTAGACGAGTGTTAGAATTAGGCAAATTTCCAGGCTACTTTTTCTTCTTTTCTTTCCGACTTTGGACTGCAATTTTCCATACATGCAAAATCAATTTTGAGGCTCCAAATATACCACAGCGATCTACTCGATGAGTAGAACAAGTGATTCTATTAATATTTATATTTTGATTATTGGATCAAGTCCGAATATTTGACTTCAAGTTGACACAAAGTCACTTTCCATATTTTATAATTAACCAAAATTTTCAATTTTAAACTAAATCTCAACAAACCCCTATATCAATGAAAAATCAAATATGTTCATGCTATGCAAAATTATGATGCATTGTACAGAAAAGGAGCAGAGAAACACTGTATTAGGTAAGGTAGCTTCCAATTTTGAACCTTAGTGAAAATAATATCGGATTTACTTGTTAATTGGTAAACATTATGTCTTGAACCATTCAGCCGTTGGTATAAACTAAGATAATAATACTTACACAAATATCTTCCCTAAATCGTTCATGATTCTCCATGAACCACTTTTGGATTTCATAAGTGTTTTTGAAAATTTCAGTCTCAAACAATTTTGTTTAAGCGGGCCCCACTTTACACTTATACAGATGACTTCCTATTAAGAGTATTTTGCCCTACTCCACTTGACTTAGTCAAGATATAGGAATCATTAAAAGTACATTTTAATCTTTAACATTTTGCAAAAAAATATTTAATTATCGCAGGGATGAGTAGGGAAATATTTCCTTAAATGTTTAATTTAATCTTCATAACTTAGTTCTCCCCTTGAACCAAGATCTTGGGATCTCTAGTCAATAAAGTAAGGTTACCATTACAAAGATTTTTATGTAGTAGGCTTTAATCTCATTCCTTTCTATAGGCAATGTAATTAATCTCTAGGTAAACCTTTTGTAAGTAGATCAACGATGTTCTCCTTTGATTTTACATAATCTATGTAGATGATACCATTAGAGATCAGTTGCTTAATGGTATTGTGTCTATGACGTATATGTCTAGACTTACCATTATACATGCTACTTTGACCCCTTTCAATAGCCGATTGACTATTACAATGTATACTTATTTAGGTACCGGCTTAGGCCAACACAAAATGTCTTCTAGGAAGTTACAAAGCCATTCTGCTTCTTCTCCAGCCTTGTCCAAAGAAATAAACTCTGATTCCATCGTTGATCAAGCTATACACATTTGCTTAGTTGACTTTCATGATATAGCAGCTCTACCAATGGTAAATACATAACCATTAGTAGACTTAGAATCTTTCATGTCGGATATCCAGCTTACATCATAATATCCTTCTAATACTACAGGATATTTTGTGAATTGTAATCCATAGGTTAAGGTATACTTCAAATACTTATGAACCCTTGTTAAAACCTTCCAATTGTCATGGCTTTGATTACTTGTAAGTCTACTAAATTTATTCATAGCTAATGCTATGTCTTGTTGAGTGTAGTTTGTATTATATGTTAGACTACCAATAACCTGTGAATACTTTAGTTGTGACACACATTCACCCGTATTTTTAACTAAGCGTAAACTCGTGTCAATAGGGATTTTCACAGAACTTTCCTCAAATGCATTACTCCTTTTAAGTATACTCTTAATGTAGTGAGATTGGAAAAGTATACTTCCTATGTTGTTCTAGAGATCTTAATCCCTAATATCACATCAACCATACACAAGACTTTCATCTCAAAATATTTCGTTAGCATTTTCTTGTTTTTTATTATTATCTCGTGACCACTGGTCACTATTAACATGTCATTTACATATAGACATACAATCACATATGCTTTAGGTGTTTGTTTGATTATACACACTTGTCACACTCGTTTATCTTAAATCCATTTAACAACATCGTTTTGTCAAACTTTTGTTGCCACTGGTAGAAGTTTATTTTAATCCATACAAGAATTTAACGAGTTTACAAACCTTTTGCTCGTGATTAAAGAGACGAACCTTTCGGGTTGTTCCATATATATATCTCCTCTTCTAACTCACCATAAAAGAATGTCATTTTTACATCAATTAGATGAATCTCAAGATTCTGTATTGCCGCAATTGCAATTGACAATCATATTGAAGTAATTCTTGCTATGGGTGAGTAGGCATTCAAGAAGTCAAGTCATTCTTTTTGTCCATATTCCTTGACAACTGATCTAGCTTTATATTTATCAATGGATCCATCCGATTTTAGTTTTTTTTAATCCATTAACACTCTAAAGGCTTGTTTCCATGAGGTAATTCCCAGGCATGGCTTTGCATTATAGAATATATCTCACTATTGATAGCTTTTTTCCAACGCGGTACTTCTGGAGTAGACATTACTTCATCAAAAGTCTTTGGGTCATTTTCTACCATATGGGTTAGGAAATTGTGCTAAACGAGGTAGATATTCTAGCCCTTTTACTATACCTTGGTTCTTCCTCATTTGAAGTACTACTTGTAGTTTCATAAGTTCTCTTATTTGAACTTGCATTTTCCTCATCTTTACATGGGAAAACATTCTTGAAGAATGATGCATTTCTCGATTTAATTATGGTTCCTTCATGAACATCTTGAATTTCAAATTTATGTACAACAAAATGATATGCACTACTATTATTGGCGTATCAAATAAGTATGGAATCAATTGTCCTAGAACCAATTTTCACTTGTTTAGGCTCCGGTACTTCGACCTTAGTTAAACATCCCACACTTTCAAGTGTTGATGGGAAGGACGATGACCTTTCCATAGTTAATATTGAGTTTCTTCCATTATTTTAAGGTGTCTTGTTAAGAATGCTATTTGCTGATAGAATAGCTTCTCCCACAAGTTCTGGGTAGACCCAAACTTATCAACATTATGTTCATCATCTCTTTAAGAGTTTGATTTTTTAAGTTCAGTAATACCATTCAATTAAGGTGAGTAAGATACTATTATTTGATGAATGATTTCACTCTCAGACCAATGTTTTTCGAACGGTGAACCATATTCACCATTTCTATCACTACGAATATTCTTTATTCATTTACCAAGTTGATTCCCAACTTTCGTTGAATACATCTAGGTCTTCACCTTTACTTCGTAGTTGAAAGACATAACAATACTTTGTACTATCATCAATGAAAGTTATAAAGTATTTCTTACGAAATTTAGTTTGAAAAAATCTCAAATCACATATATTGCTATGTATTAATTCTAAAGGTATCTTATTCCTTTAAATTGAGTGAAAATGTGTTTTAGCCAATTTTGTTTCAACACATACTTTACACTTTTGATTTGGATCAATCTTAACATCGGAATTAAACTTTGATTCATAAATTTGAGCAAAAATTTGTAGTTAACATGTCCTAATCGACTATGACAAACATTACACCTGAAAACTAAAGACTGAATTAGAATTTTTGTTCATAATGCTTTTTGGTACAATTGTTAGGATGTTCATTTGGAAAATTCTTTACACAGATAACCTTACCAATATACATATCATTTTTGGTAAATACAAACTTGTCTAATAAAAATACAAGTTTAAAGTCGTTCTTGCTAAGTAAGGACCCCTAAACCAAGTTCTTGCAAATCTCAGGTACACGAAGCACATTATTTAAAGAATGTATCTCTTTCAACCCCATTTGCCCATGTAGTCTTATTTCACTTTCAACATTCATTTGAGCGATGTCCGATTTTCAACAATTGTAACGGTTGCTTTTGAATTTCTTGGTATTCTTAGAGTTGTCTCTTCTTGGTGCAATATCGAAGATCTTATGTTTATTGTTGACAACATTTGAACCAGTTTCAACAAAGTTTGCTCCAAGTTGAACCATAGACTTTCTTTTATTGCTCATGTTTTCCTTAATCCTTAAATGGACTATCAATTACTCCAAGTTCATCTCCTTGCTTTTGTGCTTGAGATAGTTCTTGAAATCTCTCTACATAGAAGGAAATTTCTCAATGATGCTACCCTTGGAAATATTCACTGAATTCCATCTTTTCTGCATGTATGTCATGAAGTGGAACATGAAGTTCTTGCACTTGACTTATCACGATTTTGGACTCTACCATTTCGTAGTCCAAAACTTGATAACAATAAACTTCTTTGTTCGGGTATCCTTGGTCCTTGGTCTTGCATTCCTTCTCCAATGAATCCCATAGATCATTGGCGGAGTTTTTCGATAGTTTTTGCAAAGGAAATTCGAGTGTTTCCATGCATCCAATACAATAATGGCCTCACAATTATTTTTTTCTTCTTGTACAGCCAGAGCAGTCTCTTTTAAGAACTTTGTCAAATTCAAAGTAGTAAGATGGAACAACATATTTTGTTGCCACCTTTTGAAGTCCACTCCTCCAAATTTCTCCTGCTTTTTCCATGTCGGATTGGAGTATTTTTGAAGTGGTATAGCTAAAGGTAGAACAACATTATTTGCTCCATTTGTTTGTATGACTTGAAGTAGTCACAATAGTATTCATTTATATTACAAAAATAGAAGTTCGACATACTAAATGAAAGAATGGAACATCATGGTGAAGGCTTATTCCAAAGATGAAGAAAAGTTTTTTTTCCCAATAAAAAACGAAGAATTTTGTCTCAAGATTGTTGGAGACGTTGGTAGGGAAATGGTTATTTGTAAATATACCGAATAAAGGTTGAGTTTAATTCACATGAGAGTAATTAAACTTTATGAAAAGTAGAAACAAAGAAAAGAGAAAAATGAGAACGTAGTAACGAATTAGATCCGAGGGAACTGATTGACAATTTTACCTTAAGACAAAATTGCCCAACAATGGTGCTAACCGATTATGGTACTTATCTCCCAGGATACAACGGATTCAACTTGTAGTAAAAACACTTCAATTCATAAGCAATAGCAAACTCGAACGAAATTCTTCTCTCTACAAGAAAAATGATTTATGAATGAATTTTGGAGAGGTTTTGCAAGAGTTTTGATATAATGCTCAATGTAAATGATATTGAATGCTAAATGGATGTCCAAAGGTTCCTATTTATAGAAGATGAGAGATCGTGAGTGAAATAACACATCCTAAGGTCTGCAACCTTATGAAGGGAAGCATCCATTACTATCGCGAGCCTATTGCTGGCCTCTCCCATGAGAGCCAGCATCATAGTTTTATTAGAAATTTTATCGCCCAATAGTCATTCAAGAGATAGTCTCATCACTCGATTGCTAGCCGAGCGATGGAGTTAAGCATATTTCTCTTCTAGTTTTTCTTCTTTTCTTTTCAACTTTGGACTACAATTTTTCATTCATCTGGAATTGATTTTGAAATTTCAAATGTACCACCACTATCTATTCAATGAATAGAACAATTAATTCTATTTATATTTATAATTTGACTATCAGATCAAGTCTGAATATTTGACCAAATTTGAAGAGAAGTTTCACGTCACATCTTTAGTCAAATGGTTTACCAAGGGGCAAGAGTCATGTGCGAGACTGGAAAACTGATACACAATATGTTTGAATCTCTTTCTAGCATTCTAATGACTCCCATGTTAAGTTTTCATTTCCCAGTTGAGTTATTTTAGTAACAATTCATAGCATTTTTGAATCTCTTTCTTGCATTCTGTTAGAGACTTTACATTTTTATCTGGCAGAGTACTATAAGAGGCAAAAGTCAATAATTTAAGTAGAAAATAGAGATACTTCTAAAGTTATTTCGGTCGTTAAGCAATTTTTTGGATGGAGTAATGCATTTAATTAGGTTGAAATTCATGAGATATTATAGTGAGTATACTTGATTAAAGGCGGTATTTTCAATTAAATTTGAGAAGTTCAGTCAAATACACATTAATTATTTTTAATGATTTTTTGTTAAATCGTGAATCCTAACACTTTTTCTCATTATTTTAATCTCAAAATCAAATGTGCCAATTAGTTAGTTTATAATAGCTTAGTTTTAGTTTAAAAATTAGAACCAAAACCACTTTTCCTTTTAAATTTCTGCCTTTGTTTAAATAAATAGTAGGATTAATTTAGATCAATAACAGGTAAAGTAGTTTCACGGGAACAATAATGTGAACTCATTAAATTCACTTTACCATGAGTTTGATAATATCTTATGCTTATGATTTTTACTCAAACAACTAAAAAAGTCAATTCATGCCTGTGGTGGAGCCAGCACCCAA
Source organism: Olea europaea var. sylvestris (assembly GCF_002742605.1). NCBI lineage: Eukaryota > Viridiplantae > Streptophyta > Magnoliopsida > Lamiales > Oleaceae > Olea > Olea europaea. The sequence goes on along the minus strand of NW_019233203.1, from coordinate 449,639 downwards.
CTAGCCATGGAAATTAATCATGTTAGCTCTGTCGAATATATTGGGCATTCGTTGAGTGTCCATCCTAGTTTAGATGAATTCCTTGATACACTAGTGAGTCATGCTGCCTCCATGGACCAATGACTATATCATAAGTCAAGTAAATAGAACAAATATCACACGCAAGTCATGACCTTTTTAATTGAAGTCTTTTTCCTAATACTTTTCCTAGACCTGACCTTGTTACATAAAATTTTCAGAACTTTTGGTTTGTTTAGTGTAATAGATTCTAATACTCTCTTATAGTTTTCAGTCAAATGATTACTACGTACAGAATACAAACTGGAGATCATGAAATTTTGAGGATCCTTTTGGTTCCTAATCCCATCCATGCTGCCATTTTTCGTCAAATCACATTATTTTTGAAAGAATTTTGCCAAGAACTTTAGGAAATGCAAGACGAGATCGAAATCATGTGATCTCCATAGACCACTATCTTTACCCCAAATGAGTGTGAAACTTTTTGACCTCTGAAAATGGCCAACAGGTATCGTTAGAAGACAATGTACACGTGAACTTATTTTGTAGTATTTCTACTATAAATGTGAGAGTTTGAGAAGTAAGATAGAGACAAGGAAGAGATATATTATGTTTTTCTTCTTTTCATTCCAAGATCCATCCTCTCAAATGATACAAGAGGGAGAGTATTTATAGTATTACACATGAGATGTTGTCCATTAGATGAGGAGCCACGTGGCTTCATCTCCTTAACCAAATCATCTAGTCATAGCCATTATTTTTGACTTCTTAGCCTATGGTGCATTTAATATTCTTACACATAGGAGTTGTCCTATTGACAAGACAAGATATTTACACTCATTAGAAAGGTCACATCAATTAGTTCTCAAGATATGCTTGTCAGACCCTCTGGATGTCAAGGACCTCTGTGCCAAGAGGATCGGCAAGAACTTCGGATGAACCAGGTCAGAACCACTTTGGAGAATTCTAGTAAAGCAACCTCGGAGTTCAGTGCAACAATCTCGGCCGTTGACCACTAACAAGTGCTTTGCTTTAGGGCCTCGGCTACTTACTCAAGGCTTCGGCTTAAGGACATCTTGAGCTTCAGTTTGAGGTGTGGACCTCTTCTTGAGCTTTGGTGGACATCCTTGGAGGCATGTTGGCAGGCATTTTGACCATCTTTGAAGGCATCTAGGCTTACCTTTTGGAGAGCCTCGGCTTGGGCTTTGTAAGCACCTCGACTGAGCTTTGTAGGCACCTCAGTTAATCACCTTAAGAGCCTCAACTCATCCACGCATTCCACATGTATTATTGTGGTGCCTCCATATGGTATTTCATATTCGACCAGTAACAATAATTCCCCAAGTCTAAGTCGTACATTCATGTGCGGGTCAGACTTTCTTTGTACATGCAATTTTGCGAATTTTTGGTAGTTCAACTGCTCGTTTTGCTTGTGTTTTTCTTTTCTTTTTTAGAGTGGTCTTCGTCGGGATTCTACTCTTCATTGGTGTTGTCTCTTCTGGGCTGATATTTTTTTCATTTTGCAAGTGGATCTCTTTGGGTTCCAGCTCCTTTTGTTGAGTGCCTCTTGGGCTATTTTCTATTCTGAATTGGACCTCTTTGGGTTCAGCTCTTTTTGTTGAAGTGCCTCTTGGGCTACTTTCTATTATGGTTGAACCTCTTTAGGTTCTAGCTCTTTTTGTTGAAGTGTCGCTTGGGCTATTTTCTTTTATTTCTTAGAAGGAATTGCCTTGAAAAATGTCATATTTTGTCAAAATTTCGACATAATCTTCTTTGTAATATAGACTAGACTAGTCCACTATACATATATCAAATAAGTACGGGTCCATTTTCCCCCTACAAATACTCATAAATGGCATCTCACATTTTCAAGATATAATATATAAGAGGCCTATCAAGTACCATAGCAAGACATATGCCTGATGACAGTGTATGCAATGTGACATGCATACTAGCGCTGGTAAAAGTGATGTCATAGGTCGTGAAGCATGCTAATAGTGATCTGACATGCATGTTAGCAGTAATCACAATAGTCCCCAAATCCAGTCAAGATATTCACATAATGGGGATTTAAAAGTGAGATGAAAATTTGCACAAGCACTTATCGTGGATGTTGTCTGAAGCCTTGAAGTAGGCTAAGTCTTTGACTTTAAAGTGTTGATGAAGGAGCTGAAGTTATGGGCCGAAGCTGTTTATTTCAAGCATTTTGCCGAATTTTCGAGGAAGGGAGCCGAGGTCCCTATTGCTCGAGGTTATTTTCGACGAATTTTCACTAGAATTTTATGAAGGGAGCTGAGGTCCCTATTTTTCGAAGCTCTTTGGCTTGTTATACATGAAGGGGCTGAGGTCCCTATTTATAAGCTGGCCTCAGAATAATGAGGTCCTATATGGTGAGCGTGAAGCATAGGCAAGGATGAGGCATTGCATGTTGAGGTATTGAAACATAGGCAAAGATGAGGTCTTGCATATTGAGGTACTAAAGCTTAAGTTTTGATGAGGCCTTGCATGGTGAGCTTGTGGAAGCTCATACTTATACATAATCAAAATATTAAAATTGCCTTTTAAGTTCCTCAATAATTTAATGCTGAGGTCCCTCAACTTTTGATCTAGTACATTTTGGTCTTCATATTTTGCCTTTTATTTCAATCATACCCTTGATATATTGCATTCATGGTCCTTCAACTTTCAGAATATCTACACTTCAATCCCTAAGTTCACATTTTTGTACGCTTTTAGTTCTTTTCTCTTATTTTCTGTTGTTCCCCTTCCTTTAGAGACCTCTTCCATTTGTAAAATGGGTCTTCCAATAGCTTTTTCACCAGAAACCTCTCCTTTTAGGGAATCCTACTTATTCATGGCCTCTTCTTTAGAGGCCTCCTCCTTTTTTAGGGTGCATGATTCAAGGCAACTTCTTCAGTGACAACCCCCTTTTCAGGGGGTCTTTTTATTCGTGGCCTCTTTTTAAAGGCCTTCTATTCTTATTTTTTCAAGGCCAATTCTTCAATGACATCTTCCTTTTCGGGGGTCTTCTTATTCGTGACCTCTTCTTTGGAGACCTCCCCCTATCAAGGGTCTACTTAATCAAGGCCATTTCTTTAGTGGCCTTCCCTTTTTAGGGTCTATTTCTTCATGGCCTTTTCTTTGGAAACCTCCCCCTATTAGGGGTTTACTTATTCAAGGTCACTTTTTCAGTGGCTTTTCCTTTTTTAGAGGGTCTTCTTCATCATGGCCTCTTTTTTAGAGGTCTCCCCTTTTCAGGCGGTTTTCTTCTTCATAGCCTATTCTTTGGAGACCTCCCGCTTTTAAGGGTCTTCTTCTTCATGGCCTCCTTTTTGGAGACCTCCCCCTATCAGGGGGTCTTCTTCCTATTTCCTTGCATTTGTAGTTGTTGTACAATGTCTTTTTCTAAATGATTCTTCTTATGTTGGTAGCCATTGAGCTACTTCCCGAGTGAGTTGGATAGTTATTCTCATTCTACCATATCTATACTAGTGTTGAGGTCGGTGATGACTTACTGGGGAGGTTCTCCAATAGACCTCTTCTTTAGAGGTCTTCCTATCCCTTCTAAGTGGGACTACCTCATTGCTTGAACTCATTTTCACTGTTTGAACTCATTTTCCCATGCAAATCTTTTCTTCAAAGATATGGGAAGCACACAAATGGATTTCTATCTCATCATATTCCCTTCTTTTTTCAACAAATATTAACAATTCATGTACCAATGTAAACTCCAAAGCTTTTTCTTGAGGCATCCACTTGTTTTTTTTCAAGAACAAATCTCTTTTCAAGTGGGATACCCAACTCTCTAATGGCAAGCTTTTTCCACGGGATGTTCATGGTTATAGTGTGATTTCCCACGGACGACAACAATCTATTGAGCTCCAAAAATGGCCAACAGGTGTCATTAGAAGACAATGTACACGTGAACCTATTTTGTAGTATTTCTACTGTAAATATGAGAGTTTGAGAAAGAAGATAGAGTCAAGGAAGAGATATATTATGTTTTTCTTCTTTTCATTCCAAGATTCATCCTCTTAAATTATACAAGAAGGGGAGTATTTATAGTATTACACATGAGATGTTGTCCATTGGATGAGAAACCATGTGGCTTCATCTCCTTAACCAAAGCATCTAGTCATATTGTTACGTGTCAAACATGAAATGCTATGCGGAGGCACCACAATAATACACATGGAATGCATGGATAAGTTGAGGCTCTTAAGGGGGTCAACTGAGCGCTTCTAAAGCTTAGTTGAGGTGGTTACAAAGCCTAAGCTGAGGCTTTCCAAAGCTCAGCTGAGTGCTTACAAAGCCCAAGCCAAAGCTCTCCAAAGCTCAGTCGAAGTGCATACAAAGTCCAAGTGGAGGCTCTCCAAAAGGTAAGTCCAGGTGCCTTAAAAATGGTCAAAATGCCAGCCAACATCCCTTCAAGGATGTCCACCAAAGCTCAAGAAGAGGTCCACACCTCAAATCTAGGCTCAAGATGTCCTTAAGCTAAAGCCCTGAGTAAAGCTGAAGCCCTGAGTAAGTGGCAAAGGCCTTAAAGCGAAGCACTGTGTAAGTGGTCAAGGGTCGAGGTTGTTGCACTAAACTCCGTGGTTGCTTTACTAGAATTCTCCAAAGTGGTTCTGGCCTTGTTCATCCGAAGTGAGTTGAGGTCTTCCTGTCGAACCCCTTAGCACTGAGATCCTTGGCACCCAGAGGGTCTGACAAGCGTATCTTAGGAACTGATTGATGTGACCTTCGTAATGAGTATAAATATCTTGTCTTGTCAATAGAATGACTCCTAAGTGTAAGAACATTAAATGCACCACAGGCTAAGAAATCAAAAATGATGGCTCTGACTAGATGCTTTGGTTAAGGAGATGAAGCCATGTGGTTCGTTATCCAATGGACAACATCTCATGTGTAATACTATAAATAATCCCCTTCTTGTATCATTTGAGAGGATGGATCTTGGAATGAAAAGAAGAAAAACATAATATATCTCTCCCTTGTCTCTATCTTATTTCTCAAACTCTCATATTTACAGTAGAAAATACTACAAAATAGGTCCACATGTATATTGTCTTCTAACGACACCTGTTGGCCATTTTCGGAGGTCAACAAAACTCTAAACTTTCATTTTTCCAAAGGAAAGATTGTACATTAACTAGCTACCTAGCCAGTGTCTTGAATTTTTAATTTTTATCAGTTGGAAAATGAAGAAATTCATTGACAGTCCATTTGTTATCATTATTATTCCAGTTAATTTATCACTACCTGGTAGATCATTGGGAGGCAGGGGGTCAGACAGTTCGATTAATGTGTGGGAACTAAGTCGAGCACAACACTAGCATTTTCATCCAAAATTTCGTTGTCTTACTAGAGAACATAAGTGTGCAGATTCAATCTTTGGGCTTTGTTCAAAATGTATTGCTTGACACCATTCAACATATGATTGCAGACACCATTATTTCCCAGTATGGTGGATCATTGCAATCTTCATTGGTGTATGTCAAGCCTTATAGTCGTCAAATCGATGAAATTCCCACTCGGTTACCAACCTTTCCAATATCAATATTTTGATGGAAAGGGCAACCCAAAATAACATGTTGCTCAATTCATTGAGACGTGTAAAAATGCAGGCACTTACAATGACACCATGGTGAAACAATTCGTACGCTGCCTCAAAGGTTCTGCGTTTGAATGATACATAGACTTTCTAGTAGGGTCAATTGATAGTCGGGACTAGCTTGAGCGAGAGTTTCTAACACATTTCTACAGCATCAACGAATTGTCAGCCTTCTAGAACTTGCTCGAACGAAGTAGAGCAAAGAAGAGCCCATTGTGGAGTACATTAAAGGCTGGATGAATCTTGTGCTTAATTGTAAAGAACGAATTAGCAAAGTATCTTCCATTGATATGCGTGTACAAGGCATGCATTGGGATTACTCTATAATCTCCAAGCAAATATGCCTCACTCATTCGAATAATTGGCGACACATGCTCATGACTTGGATCTCCAAATTGCAAGGTATGGGAGTTACTTACCAAGTGATCCACAAGACAAAAAGGATCTTAAGAAAGAAATAGAGAAAGATGTCAAGGCAAGTAAATCCAAAGAAGCTTTGGCGATTTCTACTGTTCCTGTGAAGATAGCCTTCTAGGGGTCGAGCTCAAACCCAAAATGGAAGCCAGAGTTCAGACCTAACAAAGGACAAGTCCAAAGTTGAGGTCATGTAGCTCTGAAAGAACTTGAAGGAAAGGAGTACCTGTTCTCAGATTCTGAAGTTTCTAAAATTTTGGATTAGCTCCTTGAATAGAAGATAATTGAACTCCTAGTACCAAAAAGACCCAAGGAAACTGGTAAGATTGACCATCCTAAATACTGTAAATTCCACAGAATCATTAGCCACCTAGTGGACAACAATGCTTTGTCTTGAAAGATCTTAATGTTCGCCTGGACAAAGAAAATAAGATCGAACTTAAAATCGGAGAAAATCCAAAAACCACATACTCGATGGTTTCATCAGGGAAGAAATAAACATTTTCTAATGTACACGATGCTTATAAATCCTCGGCTAAGGAGTTTGGACCTTGACTTCCAGAAGAAGCCATCCCATTGAAGTTTGAGGTAGACGAAGAAATCACTATCATTTATATTTATCCAGGGATGGATAGACCAAGCGCACCCGATCGTCCAACCTTTTATGAAATTATGACAGGTGACTTGGATGTTGGAAATTTTGATTCAAAGTCCGAAGATGAGATCGGTGATGGTTGGTCCACTTTTATAAATAAGAAAGAGAAATATTGAATGCCAAACAAAATAGGTAAAATATTATCTTCTAAAACCTCTTGCAGGAATAGAGCTAGAGGAAATTGGTAAGAAAATTCAACCCAATGAAGATGAAACACTAAAAGAAGATCAAGGGGCATGGATCCTTGTGAAAAGATGTCGTCGAAAGGCTCCAAAACTCCCAAGTTCTAATGTTTGGACAAGAAATCAAGACCAAGGAACAACTAAAGAAGAAGGCCTGAAGCCAAGCCAAGAGTATCTACTAAATCAATTGGGAAAGAAGCAGCTCCACGCGTTCTTCCTAGTCTATCAACCCTGGATGAATATTTTCCCGAAGGTTTCATTGATAAAGAATAACTTGCCTCCAATGTAATTAATGTAGAGGAGAAAAATGAACTGAAGAACTATCAAAGTAGACTTCAAAATAGAAAACTATCTCACAGCTTAATAATATTCCTACTGATAATGATCAAATGGCTTTAGTCGCAACATTAATCCATCTGGAAGAATACGAAGGGAAAGTTTTAGAACATATTAGATCCACAACTCCTCATGACTGTATAGCCGCCATAACATTCGACGATGGAGATTTACAACTGAGTTCTTGTCCACATAATAGATCACTATATGTCAGTGGTTATATTCGATAATGTAAGACAAATCGCAAAATGATCAATTGTGGACCTGTTGTGAATATTATGCCGGTCAAAACAATGAAGAAAATTTGAATTAATGTTAGTAATTTGTCCAAAAGAAAAATCATGATTCAAGGATTTTATCAGAAAGGTCAGCGAGCCATTGACATGATTCGTCTGAAGCTGCAAATAGGAGAGTAAATTTTCTTGCTACAACTTTAAGGTTGCAAACCCAAGTGCAGGTTGTCGCAAGTAGCAAATCTCGAAAGTCCAAGGTCGAACCACAGGGAATTGGAAGGAAATGAACTAGTCTATGAGTAGTGAACGGTTGGTGAAAATACAATGAAGACAAACACTAGAGCATCGGGGATTCACTTCGGATAAATGAGTAGAGATTGCACTTGATCTTTAATTTAACTCATATGAAAATCAACTAAGGAGTGATCTCATATGGAAGATAAAACATTAACCACAAATATACTAAAAGATAGATCTTGATAATTGTTTGAGAGAATATGTCAAAATAAGTTGTTGGTATGTAGAGATTATCTAAGCATTTATTGTGCCAAAATTGTCAACAATAAATCAAAGTCTTTAACAAACCAAAACCATTTGTAGAACACAAACTTCAACCAAGTAAGAAGATGAACATTGAAGAACAAAATGAAAGATCAAAGACAATACTAAACATTCATCAAAGTTTCACCCTTAGCTCTAGCTAAATGTTTAGAAATACATAGTGAAATGTTACAAAGAAAATGAAGGAAACTAGAATATGGTGGAGAGAATTGATGCTTCAAAATCACTTGAGTTAGCTTTCCATTGGTTCAAATATCAGGTTCATTGGATCTATATAACTCCAGATATGACAAAAACAATAAGTACTACTTCACAGGTAAAGCTGTATCCGGCAGGTAACAAGCTGGACTTTGCACGATAATTTTGGCTGCCTTGTGATACGAATTTTACTTCTTCCAAAACATGAAAGTTGTAGAAAAGTGCCTTATATTTCCAACCCAACTTGAATCACCTCGATCCAATATTTGTAGCTCAAGTTATGATTATTTTACCAACAGCTGCTTCTTGCTTGAGGCAGTCACTATTTTTGACTTTTCAACATTATTTTCCTCCACTTGCTCCACTTGTAATAAATTGAAAATACATGTGAAATACATCAAATAGATACTCTTTCAAATGTATAATACTCATGCCACCATGTATGTAAATACGTATTTCAATTAATTGTATTTTTAACCATGTATTTATGGAAATTGAATTTACGGCATGAGAATTGGAATTAGAGACTAACATTAGCGTTTTTAAACAAAGTGAATGTAAAATGCCTTGTAAATGATATATCTTTGAAACACTTTTAGACACTAATCACACTCCCCAACCAAGATATTGCTAGTCTCTAGCAATAAAAATTCAAAAATAGTTCCAATGAAATAGCTTGTCCCATTTGCCTTAGGATTTGAAATTGCTTATCAAAATTCTTCTAAGGTTTGCTACCAAAATATAGTCTAACTTGTCCAATGCTCGACCAGCGTGTGTGTGTGCATAATCAATTCAATCACATACCTTTTTCAATTTGGACCCATCCCGACCCTCAATGGTCATTTATTTCTCTCTTCTCTCATGGGATGCACACCCTCAAACTTGATTTTATAACTATTTTCCCAAGGTGTAATGTATGGTTAAATTTATCTACTATTACTCACCCTCTCTAGTTTGGTTATATTTTACTAATTGTAGCTCAACACATCAATAAATGAGGATTCTCCTTAATTTTGACTGACTCAACCTTCAAGAATCAACTAAGCTACTAATCCCATATCAAGGTCTAATTCTCTAAAATAAGTGTTTGGGACTCAATCAAGGCATGTAGTGCGTCTTCTGTTTCATGCACCTGCTTTTTTCAAGTTTGCCGTGCGTATTCTGTTTCATGCACTAGCCTATCTCTTTTTATGTTTATAATTTTCCTCATTGGGCTCTTTTAGGGTAGCTTCGCAACATGGCAGCTTTTTCCCTTTTATGCAATGATTAGTGCAATGCCCCTCATTAAACACTTATTCTCGAAAATCGATCTTTAATTTAAGATTTTCACCTAATTATCATCTCATTGCTCTTAAGCAATTCACACAAAATTTAACACACATGGAATCCACATCTAT